>NC_138582.1:379546-451772 GCF_964289735.1 Phaethon aethereus | reverse complement strand
GCAGGGGCGTATCCCGGCAGCCAGCCAGGATCAGCTCTGGGAGCAGCAACCCACTAGGAAAGATGGTGGTAGGACTGAAGAAAGGGCAGACTGCGCCAGTGGGAGGGATCCTGATAGCGGCAGGATGGGAGGGATGCATCTGCCCGTTTCTGCTCATTGATGGCAGAAAAGCAAGATCCTCTGCCTCTGCTGTGTGCTCCAGTCTGGGGCCTGTCCTCTCTTAACCGCTCTGTGCAGTTTCTGTAGCTAGGGCTATTCAGAATAGACTCAAAGACCAAAAAATGCTCAGAAAGATGACAGGGTGGGCACCCACATACCTAACCCCTCCGAATCAGCTGCCTCAAAGACTATCAGAGGTGAACATCGATGCTGTTTGCCCCTGGTGCTGAAGGCTCAACAGAAGAAACTCTCCTGTGCAAACAAGGGGACTATTGCATCAAAGGGGGTAGAATTTACTATGGGATGCCTGGAGGAATTCTGAGATCAAACAAGAGAATTTGGGGAATATACAAACTTATTATGGGATGTTTTGGAGATTGGCCAAAGGAAGAGGAAGGGAGGGGTTGAGGTGAGTCAGGGAGGAAATGGAGAGGGATACAAGGGACCAGCTGCCTGTAAGCACTCTGCTGGCCAGTACGTTTGTCTGGCTGAGCCCTGCATCTGATCACCTCAGGCTGTCATGTCTTCTTATTAAACTCTACTCCTGAGTATTTACAGTGTAAGTTTGCTCTCTGTTCCCTGTGAGCGTGTGTGGTCCTCTAGCAAATAGTCAAGCTGGACTAGCTGGTAAGTGAGAGGAAAGCTTGGAGAGGAGGCAGAGATACCAGACAGACTATCGATCTGATTGGTAACAGGGAGACCCGTGGGACGGAGCCAGATGCCATAGCGACCTGTGAAAGGGATTGCCCTGAGCATCAATACTTGGAAGCAGGATCATACTGTTTGCCCGTCAACGCGGCACTCCTCTGCCTGTGCTGAACTGTTTGCAGTTGGCCATGTCTGTAGAGAGCGTGTGTGTGCGCACATGCATCCACACGTGCATCTATTGGGAATTCGCACTCAGCCTTACTACAGGTAGGACTGGGAAACTGTTGAGGATCAGCCTCTCATCAAGACCAGCCCAGGAGGTGGGGAGTCCCCATGTCCTTTAGCCCACCAGATTCGGCTGCCCTTAGGTTTCCAGTAGGTCATTGTCTCTGCTCCCCTTTCCCAGCTCTGGTGTAACCTGGAGCATGCAGGAATGCCAGGCTGGCTCTGAGGTTCCAGATATCAGCCAAGGGGAAGGACACTCATGGGCAGATTTACACCCCAGGAGGGATGCCTGACCCATCTGTGGGTCAGGCTACAGCCTCGTGGCTCTGTCCTCAAGGCTTGGCCAGCTGCACTCACCCGCATGTTCGGATCGTCCACAGAATGTCGTGCCCGCACGATTGCCTCCTCCGAGACCCGCGTGTCCCCATTAGTCTGGATCTCCAGCACTGCCATCTGGGGAAGAAGGAGTGCAGCCATGTTTGCATGTGGCCAAGCCCTGAGTCAGTGCTTGAGGGCTTCCCAAAGGGACATCCCCTGGCAGGGTGGCAGCTGTGGACCTTCTCATCAGGACGCACAGCCCAGCCAAGCTCCAGATCTCCTGGGCTCCTCAGTGCTCCCTGGCTGCTGTATCCCTGCACTCAGGGCCCTTTTCTTCCCTACTGCAGCATTCCAGGCTGCTCACGGGTTCACAGCAGTGCAGACATGGGAATTTGCTCCCTGGGCACTGCGCAAACTGGGGGACAATACAGACGGCACCAACAGCCCCATAGTCTGCCTGGGCATGCTGTGCTTGGCGGTGCACATCCTCCTGAAGCAGCATGGTCTGTCCCTGCCCTCTGTGCCCTCCCTTCCCAGGAGGAAGAGGAGGCACCAGCAGAGATGGCCGAGAGGCACTAGCCAAGCATAGAAGACGTGAGCTAAGCCTGTTGCTGCACCCAGGGCAGAGTGGGCCATGGCAGCAGACAATGTTCTGCTGACCCCAGAGATGTCTCCATCGCTGCAAGGAATCCCCAGCTCGGAATCCCCAGCTCACACTGAGGTTTGGAAAAGGGGAAGGAGACTCCTCGGGAAGCTCCCCAGGCCACCATGATCCCCAGCAGGCTCAGCAAGAACAATCCTGCCCTGTAACCAGAGGTCACCGCAGGTTCCCAGATGCTGCAGCCATCCTGCTCCGTACCTCCAGTGCACACATCCCGAAGGAGAAGATGTCCACAGCAGTCCCGTCAGCCTTTTCTGCAAAACCAAGCCAGAACCACATCAGGCCAGAGGTACAGGCCACCACCCGCTCACTCTGGGCACAGCCCCCTCACGCTGCCTTATCCCTATAGATGCCTCTGCCTGCACACGCCTGCCCTCACCCCTGCCCTCCCTCTGCCCACGCCTCTGCTCATGCCTGCTTCCCCTACCCAAACACACATTTTCTCACAGTTCCTTGCACAAACCTTTCCCATTTATTCCCCTCAAATTTGCCCCAAAATAGTCATGATGTGGATAACATCATGAGTTTTCACATGGCACAAAGATTCTTTACTCCTTTTTCCATAAATTGTGACATTTTACATGCTTTTGAGTGTTCCTGAGCCATGAGCTGACCTTTTCAGAGCTATCTGTGGTCACGCAGAGATTTTGTTCCTAACCAGTAATTGCTAATGCACAGTCCATTCCCATGTAGGCACAGCTTTTTCCCACGTGCATAGCTCTGCACTAATCAACGCTAAATTTTACCTGCAATGTTATTACACAGTCATTCATTATCACAAGATCTTCTGTGACTCATGGCCACCAGCTTTAGGTACGAATGCACTGAATAATTCTGCACTGCTGCTAACATACTGTGCCCACACTTCACACAGGAGCCCTTTCCATGTCCCTGCGGGCACCCCCGCTGCCTGCACGCCCTGGCAGACAGACCCCACACTCACGGCCATACTCCGGGGGAAAGAAATGTAAGTTGCGTAGCTCTTCCCTCTCAACCCTGATGGGGCTTCGCAGGTCATCTGGGAGGGCTGCGTTGGGGAACAAGAAATGTTCTGCATCACAACTCTGCTAAGCTGTTTCCCCGCGGCTGCGAGCACAGACGGGTGCTCCGAGGTAGCAGGGATTCCTGTGTGCACTCCTGCCCATGCAGACCACCCGCAGGGCACTTGCTCCCCCAGGAGACCCCTCTGCTCCCACAGTAGGAGCCGCGATTCCCTGATGGACAAAGGTCCCCCGTGCCTGCAGAGCCCAGGCCTGCTCTGCTGTGCCGCAGTGCCTCACTGGGAGAGGCACCCAGGGCCCCCACCCAGGAACAGGACTGATGCGCTGGGAGAGGTGGCAGAGGGACACTCACCATTTGCAAACACCCTGTGCCAGACTGCCGGTCAGCGCCGATCCGGAAGTGGAGGAGTAAGAAGGCATGGAGCAGAGCACACAAACAGAAGAGAAGGTAACTCTAAGCCTTGCGCCGGTGATGCACGGGAGGTGCCCTGAGGGACCCTGCAGCTCTCGCCTCTTCTGCCCAGCCGGAACCCCCTCGGCACACCACCCTGCACAACTCCCCCACTCCCTTCAGCGGGCAGCTTCCTCCTGCTGACTATTCTCATCAGCACTTGAAGCCACGGGCCCGCGAGGGCAGCAGCACCCTACCTGAACCAATCTTTATGAGCCCGTTGTGCTGGATGAAGATGGTGTCGCTGGTGAGGTTGCCGTGGATGATGGGAGGCTCGCAGGAGTGCAGGAAGCTGGGGAGGCACAAAGCTGCCTTGAGCACATTCCCGGCGCCCAGCCCAGTGAGAAGCAGGGCAGCTGACAGTGCAAGCAACGGCAAGCTTACCTGAGAGCAGACAGGATCTGAGTGCACCAGCGCTTCCAGGCCTAGAGCAGAGACCAGAGCTCTCTGTCAGATGAGACACCCATCAGAGCCCAGCAGCCAGATTGGGTCATTCCTACCTATTACACAGTGACTGGGGAAATCTGCCCTCCACTAGCCCTGCAGAGACTGCTACTCAAAGATGAGCCACGCACTGTGCCAGTGACAATAGTCTCCTTTCCAGTCCCTGTTCAAAGAACACCATCAAAGCTAAGAACTCATCTTTACCAGCAGACAGAGCTCCCCTGAGCCCCAACACCCTGGTGGGAGCATGGACAGACACATCACAGAGGAGGCAAAGCTAGCTATGGTTGCGGGGTCCGTGTATGTAGTTTCCTCTGTATACACCAACAGTGAGTCCCAATTCCAGGAACACCTAACTGCACTGATGTGATACTGAGCTCAGACTTCATGGCAGGGCTTGCAAGGCCAAGCACAGGGCCTCCAGAAAGGTCACACAGATCCTCAGTCACAACCAGCTGAGACCTGTCCACAAAACCATTAATCAGACCCAGAATGAGTGGGTTTGCAGGTGAAACTGGTCCTTCAACCCAAGTAGTAACCTAGCCACAAGCACACCGTCCCTCGTTGAGGGTGGTGGAGACACAGGCGCCCCAAAGCACAATGCAGCCCCAGCAGCAGTCAGCATCATGCAGCTGAACCTCACCGCAGCAGGTTCCTCACCCTCAGGGTCAGACCCTAGCAGCAGGATCAGTTTCTGGCCTGTGCCAGGGAAGTTCTGCTCTTGCTCTGGCCCTCACCAAGAAGCCATCTCCCTACAGAAGAGAGTCCCTGGGTAACTCAGGGACCACCCATACGTATTTGCTGTGTGTTGTAAGAGACCAGAGACCCTCTCTGTGCCAGCGGGCATAGAGCTACCCACTTCACCTGGGACATCCTGTGTGTGCTCCCAGGGCACCTACCCTGGCGTTCATGGCCTTGTGGTTTTTCTTCGTTTTCTTCAGGAACTGTTTCAGGCTCCCTGAGGAGACGTACTCTGTGATGAAGATGACCTGGGAGGGGAGAGAGGCATTCTCAGCCTCCCTGCACAGCCCGTGCTGTGCACAGCCCATGGGCCACAGCAGCCAGCAGCACGCAGCCTGTGCCGGCCCCACACACGGGTAAGAGCAGGCTGCCGGCAGACATGCCCCAGGGAAGGAAGGGCAGTCTCGGGGAGCAGGATGAGGAGCAGAGCTGGGATACCCACCTGGCTTTCACTAGCATCCCTCCCCCAGCCCAGGGACTCCCCAGACACTTTGTCTCCCAGAGTCCTCCCTACCCGTGCCTTGGAGTCTTTCACATCCAGCCAGTATTTGTGAAGCTTTACGATGTTGGGGTGATCCACAAGCACCAGCTGCTCAAACATGGTCTTGATCTTCTCCTGTGGGCAGAGAGAGGACAGGTGAGATGGCAGGTCCTGGGACATGGCAGGACACCTCTGAGAGCAAGGAAACCTGGGGCTGGGGAGCAGGCTGTGCCCCCAGTCACAGGAAAAGCTGGTTTTGGGACATGGAGGACACGTGGAGCTGTCTCTGAGAGAGAAGCCAAGGGAAAACACGATACCGCGAAGACAGAAGCGCAGCATGACAGGCTGTGATTAGCACTGCCAACCAAGGTGTGCTGCTGCCCATGAACAGCAGGAACCGGCGCTGCCGCCCAGGAAGGTGTAGCGGGCGGTCTCAGGGGAGGCAGGCGCAGTCCCCACCAGAGAGGGATGGCTCACCTCGTGTGCTTTAAAGGCCTTCTTGTCAGTGAAGAGCAGTTCATTCCACACCACCTCCACACCCTCCTCTGTGTCCATGGCAAGGAAGGTGCTCTGGATGCCCGGCATGTTCCCCTGATTCACCTGCGAGGCACAGGAAGGCCTGAGACAGCCCGGCTGCAGCCCTGCCGACAGCTCCCAGCCCCACCAGCAGCCCAGCGTGGAGGAACGTGCTGCATGGATGTGGGCAGCCTCTGCTATCGCTCCTGCAGAGGACTCCAGCTCACAGGAGGCTCTGGCCGGGACACAGAGAGTAGAGCAAATGCCCAGCCCGCTGCCTGTTCTGCCCTGCCCTCAGGACCTGCGTGCTTGGGAGCTCAGGCATTGCAGCAGCCGGCACCATTTCTGCAGGACATGGGGGCACAGGAGAGAGCCAGTTCTGCTGGCTCCAGCCAGAGCTGGAGATTACGAGCAGTTCCCATGCCAGCCCCTCTCAACTCTTCTAGCCCAGCGAGAAGCTGGCAGTGACAGTCACCCACCGGCCCCACTCCTGCACACAGACAGGGACCCCCACGTGGACCTCACTTCCCAGCAGCCGCGGGGGGAGCGACCCACACCCACAGCTGATGGTCACGCTCATGCTGGACAGGGCAAATTAGAAGGTCCAGACAAACCAAAGCCGTAACATCACCTCTTTTAACATCCCAAGGAGACGGGGAGCAAAGCCCATGCCCCACGGTCTGTCTGATGAGTTCCCATCCCTGAGCTCACAGAGCTGTGTCCCAGGACTCCACGGAGAGCAGCTCTGCAGACATCACCTCCACATGCCACGTCCAGCACACAACCAGCCACGGCAGCCCTGTCCCTGTGCCGGGCCTCTGCCGATCCTGCCTTCAGGGCAGCACCAGACCGCCAGTCCCCAGGCCAGCCAGGACCGCTGGGTGCCAGCTGCAGCCCAGGTAAAACCTGCTCTAAAGGCACCCAGTTCCGACAGGGGCTCAACAGCACGGAGACACCCCCGCCCCAGGTCCTGCCTCCCGAGAGCGGCGCCTGCTGCATCCTGCACTGCCATCCGCTCGGGGCTCTGCGCAGCCGCTGCCCTTGCTCTCTCCTCGCAAAAGCATCACTGCACGGGAGCAGGCCTGCAGACCCCGACCTGCCCCCTCCCTCCCCCAGCGGGCCCGGGGGCAGCCCGGGGCTGGGGCCAGGCCGTCCCCCCCTTCAGCCCCAGCAGCTCGGGCAGAGGCAGCGCTGCCCGCTCCCGCCTGCCATGCGGCAGGGGCAACGCGGAGCTGCTGGCAGACAGATGAAAAGAGAGATTGTTCTGCTGCTTCCAGGGGCCGGCACGCAGCGTCCCGCTGCCGGGGCTTGGACCGCTGCGGCACGGGGCAGCTGTGGGCGCAGGCGCGGGCACGCAGCTCCCCCAGCTCATTAGCAGGGGACAGACGGACAACTCGTGGCCCAGTTCCTGCTGCAGACGCACAAAGCACCTCTGTTACTTGTTCTCTCCGCGCACAGACTCCATGTGGTTCGCTCAAAGCCCAGCACGGACGGCCAGCGATGCAGCCAGCTGGCCTCGCTGACCACAGCCGTCCCAGCAGCCTCCCGGGGCTCCCAGCACAAACACAGCCAGTGCGGGAGCGCCCAGCCAGGGCACCACTGGGGGAGCCGCTGCCGGGGGGTGGTGGGGAGACGGCTCAGCCCTCACCCAGACACTCCCACAGCAGGGCTGTCACATCGGCCGCTGTGAACCCCAAGCCACGGTCCTTCTGGAGAGGCTGATGCTGCTGGTCTGAAAGCACGGGTGGGCTGCAGGAGGAGGGGCTGCCTGGCCAACGGGGAGCAACAGCCTCGGCAGGAGCTCTCGCAGCTGGCCCAGGCTGAGGCAGGTCTCAGTGGAGGCTGTGCCGGCATGAAGGGTGTCTAGGGGTAAGCACCCGTGCACCACGAGGGTCTGCTGGTCACAGAGCGCTCTGTGAGGCCGCTCTTCCACCTCTCTCTAAAAATGTCACTGGAACATCAGCTCATGGTCATGAGAAAAATCCTGTCCTGAACCCAGTGAGTGGCTACAAGGCCAAGAACAAGGAGTCAAATGGAGAGCACGGACCCAAACAGCCTTTCCACTGCCACACAGACACACGGGAGCAACAGAGTTCTGAATGGAGGTTCCTGATGCCTGGCTTGAAGGCACAGCCGGGCCTGAAAACCTCAAGTGCCACCTCCTCATCTATCTGGTCGCAGGGTCACAACGCTCCTGTGTTCACACACTGAGCCTACAGCGGGACCCGACCCGCAGGGCTGCCGCACACCATGCCTCCCATCCCGCCTGGATGAAGCAGGTGCCCACCAGCGCCGTCCCGTCCCTGGGCAGGCAATGCCGCCTCCCGCTTGCTCAGAGTAAGAACAGCCAGGCTGAATCGGACCAGCTGCCTGTCTGAGCGTGACCCACAGCAGAAGTCCAGGGTCGTCCCTCTGCTAGAGCTTTGAACAACCCGCTCTCTGAGCCCGAAGTGGTGTCCTGGTGCTTAAGGCTCCAGACAGTGGGTCTGCTGGTATCTGAGAGACTCTGGTATGTGGTGAGGAGCATGAGATGGGCCTGCGGGGGAGGAAACGTTCCCTGTTCCGTGCAGATGCAAACGTGCTCAGTCTTGTGCCGAATGACAATAAAACTGATACTGAACAGCTGTCTTGCGCACCGAGCTCCGAGACAGCATAAATAAATAAATGCTGCATTATAATCACAGAGGTGACTGGGGACAAACGGAATCGGCCACAGGTCACCTTGATTATCTCACGGCATGCCTTTCAGGGGTTCCTGGCAGCTCCACATGCTGCTAATGGTGGACACCATGTGGAACACGCAAAACTCCAGAGCCAGACTGGGCAAACTCCCTGCTCAGGCTGCTTCCAGAAAGTCCTTGGCAGGAGCTGAGGCCAGCCTGGAGAGATCACTGGGGATAAGTAAGTGAAGGTTTACAAAAGATCAGATTGCATCTTACAATAAATCGCTCCCTTTTGAGCTTTTCACATCAACAAAGACTGAAACAGCCTGCAGAAAAGGCGTATAGTTCTGGGGCCTTGGGAGAGCAGCTGTTACACAGGGCAGGCATGGGGCTGGAGAGCAGCAGACAGGCGTTTCTGCTGCCATTGGCATTTAGACACGATTTGGAGAAGAAAAGAAGGACAAGGTGGGTTGTTACCTTTCTTGGGTCACTCGAGGAGACTGGGGAAAAGGCATGGCCACGGTGCCTGGAGGAGAGGCCACTCTGCTGGTCTTCTGCTTCTCCCCAGAAGCCCGCACTCGTGTCCTCAGGACAAGCACATGCTGGCCTCATCCCTCAACAGGGACATCTCGCTGCCCTCCTGTGCCCCCCAGAACACCCCTCCACACCATCTGGACCAGGACACCCCAGCCACCCGGGGGACAGTGAGGAGAGAGCAGTGCAAGAGGCCTCCTCCACTGATCCTCCCAGGACCTCGGCATGGCAACAGGACCAGGGCAGACAGCTTCTGGGCGAGGAAAGCAGTCCAGCTCCCGGCACAGCCATGGGGACTGATCACCGGACCAGGGCACCCTCCTGTGCCTGAGCAGCCATCTCGCATCCTCAGCCCCCAGCACTGATGTGTTTCTCCTACACCCGCTCTCCCCTCTGCCCTCCTGCCTGTCAGCGGCAGAAGCACCCAGTGCGGCTCCAACCCAACGGCAGGCTGTCAGGCAGGAGGCTGCAGGGGTGAGCAGTGGGACGTGACCCTCACCACCCGTTCCTGCAGGGTCCCTTCACCCCCATAAGGCCGTCAGTGCGGGGGCAGGGGGTGAGATGCAAAGCAGCAACAGGGAAGGGGAGGGAAATGGTGTGTTCTCTTCTCACAGCCCGAGCCCAGGCATCGCCATCGCACAACCATCCCAAAAAAGACCGTGCCAACAGAAACACAGAGGGGCCTTTAAGGAGGCCACCAGGAGACACCCGACCAGGCTGGAGGATACAGCAGGAGGCTGACCCACAGCCTCCGTGCATCCCGAGGCTGGAAGGAAGAGGACCAAACCTCTTCAGGAATTTTCTGGACTGGTGCTGAGCCAGAGATGAGGGGAAAGATGAAGTTTGAGGAATCAAAAGCCCATGAACGTACACGAGAGCAAGGCAGCTGCCAGCACCCTGTCCGTACGAGAGTCAAGACGGGTGTGCTTCCCGAGATGCCACCCGGTTCCTGCCTGCCTGCGGCACAGCGGGCACGCAGCCCGTGCGGGGCAGAGCCCTCCTCCACCCGCCACAGGCTGGCAGCAGCCCTGCAAGTACCTGTGGCCCCACCGCCCGTGGGCTGCAAGCCACCGCACCGGGCGCTGCAGAGAGCCCTGGGGACAGAACGCCAGGATGTAAGAAATGGCACCGGAGGACACAGGGTGTCAAGAGACGCAGGCCAAAGAGACACCCAAAGGGAGAGCCAAGCAAGGAGGAGCAGTTCCCAGATTACAGGGCCCCTGGCCCCCAGGCTCACGAAGACCAGCCATGCCATGCTGGCAAGAGCACCAGAACCCACCTGGTCGTACAGTGACAGCGGACACATGTTGATGCTACAGGTCACAACACTCGTGCACGTCTGTCAGGGGAGCAGTGCTAGTACTGACTCGCCACAGAGCAGAAACCCCTGGTTGCTGGTAACGAGCAGGACATGAAGATGGGGATGCTCGCTGCTTGCACAGTTTACCTGACTCCTCGTGACACAGTGACGTGCTACCCCTTTGGGAACTGGCAGGATTTGCTGGGGCCACAGGGCTGAGCAGGGAACACAGTGTGCCTGGGAGAGCACTTTTGCAGAGTAAATCCCATACTGGCCCTCCCCTCCAGTATCTCATAAGCCTGGGTGACAGTAAAGGCTGTGTCTGAGCTCCTCAAGGGACTTCTGTTCACGTTACAGTTAGCAAGAAGGTGCTGCTAAGGCATGGGGACACACCTTAGGCAGCGGAGACCGTCCTCTCAGAGCAATGCATGCAAGCAGCAGCGACAGGGGACTGTGTCTCTGCAGGGACTCCCAGCCACTGCCTGAAGCCCTGGCCCTGACAGAGGCTGCACTCCTCTCTCCACCACCCCACGCTATGCAACATGCAGGGCAAAGGTGATTGTTGCAACACGGAAATATTTTTTTAAAACATGTAAAAGGAAAAAAAATGGGCTAAGAGGGCTGAGGCCCCGCTCTGACACTTGTGCTGCTTCCTTCAGTTTACCAAGGGACAGGGACAACGAAGAGCAGAAGCTGGAGCAGGTCCTGCAGCAACAGTGGCGTGCAGGCAGCGGGCACCCAGGGAGCGAGGGGGGCTCATCCACAGTCCCGCCGTGCACGTGTGATTCTCTGGGTGAAGGGCCGAGACACCATCCTCCCCTGAGCCGGGAGCTTTCTGCCCAGGGCCTGAGACGCAGCGGCACAGCTCCGAGCTCCCTCCTTCCAGGGCCCCGTTTCAAGCACTGGCTCTGCCACCGACAGCCCCGTTGTCCGCAGGGAGGAGGCCGGGACCAGCAGCAGCCACAGGCAATTATGAAGCTCAATCTGCTCCTGAGCCTGGCTGGGCTGCTGCTGCCTGGTTTGCACCTCGTGGCAGGTACGCCAAAGGCTGGGACAGAAGGGCCAGCTGGGTGACATCCACCCATACTGCTATCTGCAGTCCACAGCAGAACAACCGATCGAGCCTACAACGAGGGATCTGCGGTGCCAGATAAACCTGTTCTCTCTGCGTGATCGTGTTACACAATTAGCAGGTGAAAGGAACACATGAGAGGGAAAATATTTTGATTCCAGTGAAGCATTTGATCCGACCTCTCACAAAAACATATTCTCAGCACTTACTCAGACCCGCGCCAATACAGGGCTAATAAGCTACCAGCTGGAGAGACCTAGCCGAGCAGGGATGGTGGCGTGCCGCTTGCTTCACAGAGCTGGGAAGCAACGGCATGGGTTGGGGCAAGCTCTGCTGCGGTTCAACATCAGTGCAACCACGCAGAGAAGCGAGGCAGGTACAGGTGAACAGCACTTGTCCTGGGCAACGCTGGAGGAGCGGTGAGCCTCAAAGAGGACAGAAGGGGCAGAGCTATGGGCAGAAATCAGCAGTGGCATTCAGCCAATCAACTGGGAAAATAACCAGGTACCCGGCTCCGCTGCAGGCAGGGGAGACCAAGGGAGGGAAACAGATTCATGGCCAACACAGCAGGACGTGCAGCGGCAGAGCTCTCCCACCCCAGAGCATGAGGGACACCTACTCCGTCCAGCTCTTTTCCACGAACTCTCCCTATCCATCCCCAGGAGATCCCCTGCCTCTCAGCAACAGCAGGGAGCTTGATGTTCAATGCCTGTAGACAGGGAGAGGAAGCCTCTCCCAGCAGGGTCTGGAGCAGACCTCCTCCGAAACGCAGCCACCCACCAGCCTTGTCCCTTTGCTGTGGGAGGGAGGGCTGGAAGTCTCTCCGTTCTCTCCACACCCATGGTTGCCCTTCCCTCTTTTCCAGCAGCTGCCAGAGCAAACACTGTGATCCCTGTTCTCCTTCCACTGCTGAGAAGAAGGACAGAAGAGTATTTTTCCACTGCGCAGATAAGAGCCCGGACAGATCCTGCACGCTGAAGGCAATACAAGTGTTGTTATTTCCTGGGCAGAAGATGAACCCCTGCACACATGCCTGGCCTGCGGACGCCCGGCAGGAAGCCAGACCGCTGGGCGCTCTTCGCTTTCCCGCCGGGCGCCGCACGCCCCGGGGGCCGAGGCCCGAGCCGCCGGCCAGCTGAAGCTGAGCACTGCTTTGCTCCCTGGCTAAACCGCACCTTGGAAATTCACTGGCAGCGCTGCTGAAACCCGGGCAGGCGCTGCCCCGCGGCAGCGGCCCAGCAGTTTGCAGCGGGCGTTAGAGACGGCTCTGCAGAATGCAGGAGGGAGCGGATCCCTGCCGCCAGCCTGCACTGGGCACCAGCAGCCACGCAGAGCCCAGACGGGTTGGGGTGGGAGCAGGAGGTGCCCAAGGGCAGGGTAAGTGTGCAGTGCTCTGTCCCGCTGCCGCAGGCCCCCAGTGCCCACCAGTCTGAACTGGGAGCAAACGCCCAGACGGGCTTTGCAGCGCTAGTCCAGAAACCAATGGACTGCGTTGGCTGGTCACCCAAGCCCAGCTGAGAACACCAAGCAGCAACTCTTTACGAGTCAGATGGGAGACCGGTGACCAGTATGAATTAGCCCACTTAACAGGAATTTGGTGTTGACTGCACGGGCGGCGGGATTTGCCCTCCTGCTGCATTGGCACGGAGCGAACCCGAGCGGAACAGCTAAGCTGTCAGCAGTGCAGTTTCAATGAAGGCTAACAAAAACACCTTGCTGACCAGTATCTGATCGCTACAGGGGAATGCTAAAACATTGCCTTTCGCTCGTTTACTGTCAAATGCTAACTTGTCAAAACTTGATCAACCAATGAGCATTTGATCATCTTTTAATCCATTTTGTAACATGACCGTGAGACGCCTCCCTTGTCCCAGAAGTAAAATATAAATGCCTCTGAGACTGTGGCGCGTTCTTTGATTACATCTGAGAAAAAGGAGGAAGGAGACAAGGGACACAAAAGGGGTACAAGCCTGCAAGTCTCATACAATGTTTGGCCACTGTAAACAAAAATACCTGCATGGGAAAACCAATGAAAGGGCAAAAAAAGCTTGGCTAAAAACAGGAAAGGGAACAACACATGGAGAATGCCAGTAGTTGTAATACTTCTCTTTCGTGCCTAGTTTGGAGGGAGCACAGAAGGAGCAGCCTAGGACTGCTGAGCTGCGTGCACTGGGGACACGGTGGGGAAACTAGAGCAGACAGGTAGTGCCTTGGGAGCACGCAAAGTAGCCCAGGAGCAATGAGTTGCAAACAGACATTCCTGTGCAGAATATGAGTGGAAATAAAAGAGCATGTTACCGCATGAAAAAGGACAAGTTTCTGCACTAACCTTTACCACTCGTATGACGTCACCTCCCTCCCCAGCAGTGAGAACAAGGCAGAGGATTGTTGTGACCGGGTAAGATCATGAAGGATTAAAGGATCCTTGAAATGGAGAAAGTAGCACGGGGAAAGCAGACCTGACGCAAAAGGAAAACAGTCCTTACGCACTGCCCACACAAACTAGACGGGTAAGGACGAGAACACTAAATCTAGCATGCAAAGTCTTGTTTGCTGCTAGACCCACAGAATACAGGCTGAGAAGAGGACTTCACCATCTGCTTCCAGCAGGCAAACTGTATATAGGTGAGTTACACCACCTTAGTTCAGACAATTTTGTCTTGCTTTCACAAATATCCTCAACTAATTAGTGGTTACCTGGGGTGCCCCACCTCCTATTTGGAGCACAGAGCAAAGCCTTATGATAGTAACCTGTCTGATCAGCTGAGGCCAGCAGGTTCCCAGGTAAACTCATCCTGGAAAATTAAACAACAGCAAACAAAAGCCGTACAACCAGTAAGGGGTAGAAAAAAATAAATGGCATGAAAGAAAGAGCTAAGTCCTTCAGCTGATCCCCTCGGCTCTGGAAAAGCACTTTACAACAAAACACACTTCAAGTCCTAGTCACCTGGGAGGGCTGGCAACAAAGCAGCTTTTAAAAATAACTCTGGTGGCAACTATTAAATACTTGGATGCTTTCCAAATAATCTGTCACAGAACTGGTTATCTTCACTGCAAGCTGCAAACATAATTAATACCTAAAAAAAGGGAACCCCCCTTGCACCTCAGTGCATTTGGATGCTTAGATTATTTTTCCGTATTTTGTTTTCTTTTCTGATCTGTGGGAACCTATAGCAACACTTCAAGGTCTCACAGATTTTTAAATATCACTTTATTTTCTTTAAATTCTGCTTCAGCATTTCTTCTCTACCTCTCTATTATTGTTTCCCTACTGCCTCTCTGTCACCCTGCTGGTTTTATAACTTAAAGCTCATAGTTCCAGGGCTCTGTATCACTACACATTCAGTCATTAACCATTTTACTAAACAAGGTGACCAAAAGGGTAGCAATGGACTATTTCAAGTGAAAATGCGACCAGCCCTGTTCTAGCCATCAGAAGCAGAACGCCGTGTCAGAAGCAATGGGAGAGCTACAAGCAGAGAAGCAACTCTAAAATTTGGTCCCGTGAACCACAGCTGAGCTTTGCCACAGCAAGCATGCGCTCTCATCTGAAGGGAGAGGGCCCTGAGGAACACCAAGGCAACCCAGAGCACGCCTGGTCAGGACATTCCTGCAGGGAGCACAATGGGCAGAGCCGCCAGGCGGGAACACCCAGAGATGCACTGGGAAGGTTGTTGAAATAATGGCCTGAACCCGGTCCACGTTACAGGTTAATGCGGTGGTACCAGCACTCGCAAACAGCAGAGTCAACAAATATGTACTGGTCTAACAGTCCCCTTTCCAAATGCTTAAAGGGTTTGCAAAAGCAAAGCTACATGGATAAAAACAGTTTGATCTTAGTAACAAGGTGCTAGGGTTCATTCGGGAAACTGTATTCAGACAAGAAAAGTTGCAAAACTTTTAACATAAGCAGTAAACCAAGTTTCTTCTTCCTTGCTACTCTTACTCCACAGGTGGATGGAAAAAGTAAATTAAGTCATCAAACCAACACTGCAAAAAAGGTATCTTCCTAAATGGAAAAGTCTACAACAGCAACATTCCTCTGCTGCGCTGTCACGCTACCAGCAGGGAGAGAAATGAAAGGGGCAGAACATGGGTTGTGCCGACACTGAATGTGAAGTCACTGGAGGATTCACATGACTGTTTCTCCACCTAAGTTGCAGAAATACTGTAAAAGTGCCTTTACTTCCTGAACTGCTCGCGGAAGTCTGTGACTTCATATCCATCACGAATACATGCATCATAAATAGGCACAGGAAGTTGTGAAGGGAAATGTTGTCTTTTTTGGTGGGCATGGCCAAGACCCAGCACCGCATTAAGATCTGGCACCTGGGCCATGGCACATTTTAGCTGTTGCGTCTGTACCTGAAACGTGGTGTATAATGCACAGTAGGGTCGTGGGCCACTGCTCTGCATTCTCCCAGTGGAGTATGGCTGTAACAGCCATGTGCAAAACCAAAGGGTTAGTCCTTGTGTACGTGTAATTAATACATACACATTAGCAATTTATCATAACCGGCTTCTCAGCCTATACTACTGAGCATCATGGTTTAAGCATTAGAACACTGTATGTGGGGCTTGCCTCTGCCCGCTCCAGCTCTCCAGTCTCCAGACACTGCTCCAAGCCGACGCCTGGGCTCTCTCTGCCTGCTGCAGGGATGGCAGGTCACGGGCAGCTCTCCCACCTCTCTGGACCCATTCTCGAAACAGCAAGACCTTAGATCAAGCACAGCACTGTGGATCCCACACAGGACTCAACTGTTCCGGTAAAAGCAAATTAAGGAGAATAAATAATTGTAATGAATCATCAGGACAGTGAGGGAAAATCCCTATTGGTAAAAATACTTGAAGTGCTTACGGCAGTCAGAATGTATGTTAAAGGGAATGGCTGTTCATTGATGTTAGAAGATACCGTATCGACAGCTCACAGGCAGCAAACGGTGGTTTTTCTTCCTGGTACGTAACTAGGCATCTATGGATTTGCAACGAACTAATCTCTTACACAAAACTTCCTTCACTTACATTTGCAATTTAGGCAGTGCTACCACTTCCCTGCTCAAGTTCACGTGCATTTTGTCACAGCAGCTTTACAGATCCTGGACCCTGAAACCTGCACTGGCTAAACAGGCCGCTCTCCTTCAGCTGCGTCACCTGCACGCTCGCGTCCCCAGGGGCATGCAGCCCTGCCTCGGCACAGCGACGCAGGCCTGGTGAGCCGCTGGCAGGCCTCTTGCCGTGCCAAAGATGTGATCGCAGCACTGCAACTCATCTCCGTCATGTGCAACTGTGTCACAAACCACCGAGACTCATGAGCCTTCCTGCCGCTCCCGCTGTTCCGCAACGCTCAGGAAAGGCCAATCCACCCTCCTCACCTCTCCAGCAAGAAAAACTCCCTGCAGGTGGATAGCACAGCACAACAACCAACTACCAAAACGGCTGCGTGGAAATGCCACTGACGGGACTGCGCTCCACATTGGTTCCACTTCTCCCACGCACTGCACAAACCCCCAGGGGCCAGTTCCATCCACTGCAACACCTCTCCAGAAAGTTCCCCTGCTGAAATTAAATGTTAAAATACACATCATTAAATGTCACCATTAGGTCAAAATAGATGAAGATTGTTCAAATGAGAAATGACCTCCAAGTCATTTCTTTGCGAAGGACAACTTAGAGGTTTCAGGCTGTTTTGGTGGGTCACAGATTAACACACATCATCCAAGAACTGTGTGAAAAAACGTAACTCAATTACAGGTCAGACATGATTACATTGCAGGGCCTTATCCAGTACCTACACCAAATGTTTCCACCCTGATGTTTGTTTCCAACATACAGTGGAGGTCATTTTAAGTCTATAGATCTAATTACAGAAGCATCAGGGTATTCTCACCTAAAAAATTAGTTTCTGCACAGCTCTCCTCACCTCTTCAGCAGTCCTGCAGAGCCACCCTGGCAGAACCACCATGGGAGAGGCAGGGGTCTGCCTGTCAGCTGCGCCTGTACCATTACCCCACGCCTCACCTGCAACATGGAGGGCACACTGCAACGCCTGCACCGGCAGCTGCAGCTCAGTCAGATGCAGGGCACAGACAGAGGGACGATGGGCGCCAGCAAAGCCCGTCCCAAAAAAGATAAATGAGCCAACACAAGGCAAAGATACAGCTGTCTTCAACACCTCGGATGTGCCACATGGGTGGGATCCGATACTCCGAGAGCACTAAGGACAAGCAGGGAAAGGAGCCACAGGATTTTGAACGTGGTGTCAGGTCCTGCCACTCACCATGTGGCATGCACACCCTGGGACAAGGCTCAGGCACCAGCCATGCGGCATGTACACCCTGATGCAAGGCCCTGATGTAAAGAAGATGTGTGTCAGAGGTGGTAAGGTAGTAGAAGCGGAGATCGAAGGGTGATGTGTGGGTGTGGAAGCACCAGAAACCACGGGGGGACATAAGAAGGGCAGGTGTTGATGGCACCGACATTACCAGGTTATCAAGATCTCAGCAAAGCCCAGGCTGGGAAAACCACCTAAAACATGGGCAGCCTGCAGACAGACTAGAGCGCTATGGACTACCAACAGGTCGTCAACAGGTGATGGTGGGTAGATAAAGGATTGGCCTTGGATGGGCCCTTTTACCCTTCAGTGACAGTGCCTGTGATATCTGTTTCTCCGTGCTGTCCCACCCCTGCCTGGGGTCAGGATTCACCCACTGACTTTGGTCCCTGTTCCTGGGTGCCCTGATGGAGGCAGGGAGACTCAGGCTCCACCTTCAGGGGAGATGGTCATTACACTGATATGGGGGGCAGGTCTGGAAGAGAGAGGGCAGGGAGTGATGGTGGGAGTGCTGCAAAACCCTGGTGGGTTTGCAGCTGCAGGAGGGCTGTGCTGAGCCCCGGGGCTGGGAAGAAAAGCTGAAATGGTCCAAACCCCTTGCCTGGAGAGGAGAAACCTGGTTCTCCAGCCATAGAGGCACGGGTGCAGGGGCCAGCCCCCATCACCACCGTGCCCCGCGGTTCACCCGGCAAGTCCTCACTCCGCCAAGGAGCTGCCCGTCCAGCGACCCGTGGTTACCGGCCTGCCAGCCGCACTGCTGCCACCGGGCACAGCTCAAAGACTGAGCCCAGAAAAAGCCTCCAGGACCGGGCTCAGCGCTGGCTCCCACGGGGCCCACGAGTGGGCTGCGAGCAAGCCGCACGGCACAGCTGGTCCCTCGGGCACCGGTGCCCTCCGCTGCGGGCTGCACGCCCGGGACTGTCCCGCTCCCTCGGGGCACAGCCCAGCTCCCCGCACCGGGCCACCCCGCGCCTGCGGCCGCCTCCGGCACCTCGCTGCCGCCCCCTCCGCCCCCGGAGCAGGTCTCCTCATCGCCCTTGCCCTGGGCGCCTGCGGGCGCCGACCAGGTCTCGGCGGGGCTGCCCGTGCCCGGGAGCTGCGGCCGCCCCGGGCCTGGCCCCAGCCCCGGCCCCGGCCGGCGGGACACGGTCTGGCGGCGCCGCCTGCCACCGAGCGGGCTCCCGCGGGGCGGCCGCGGGCGAGGGGCAGCGCTCGGGGCCCCGCACAGCTCGGGGCCCCGCAGGGCCCGGCAGCGGCAGCGGCAGCAGCACCATTCGTCCCGCAGCGCCCCGCGCCCACCTGCTCGCGGCGTTTCTGCCAGCGTCCGCAGGGGCTCTCCTCCAGGATCTCGCTCTCCTCCTCGCTCTCCTCCTCCTTCTCCTGCGCCAGCCGCGCGTCCGGCTCCTGCACCGCCATCCCCGCGCCGAGCATCCGCGCCGCGCCGAGCCGAGCCGAGCCGAGCCGCGCCGCGCCGACCCGAGCCGAGCCGAGCCGAGCCGAACCGAGCCGCGCCGAGCCGCGGGCTGACAGCGCCGCGCGGGGCCCGCCCGGGTTCAGCCCGCCCCGCTCCAGACGTGCGGCCGCGCACGGCCCGCCCCGCCCCTCCGTCCCGCGGGTGCGCCGCCGGGACACCGCGCCCCGCCCCGCGGCCGCCCCGCTTCTCCCGACAGCCCCGCAAAGCCGTCGGGGCTGACCGGCGCCCCCGCGGCTCCGCTTCCTGCAGGACTCGGCGCCGTTACCCCGCACCCGCCGGCTGCTCCCCGCACGTACCCCTGCCCGGGCCGGACCCAGGGCTTGTCCCACCCGCCTCGGAGCCCCGGTTCCCAGGCCTGACCCACCCGTCTCAGTGCCTGTTCCACCCCGGCCACCCGCCGGCCGGCCCTCTCCCTGCCCCGGCCTCTGTCCAGGCACTCGCCAACCTTCCCAGTCCCCAGCTCGGCAGAGCCTCCGTGTTCCCCTGCTCCTCGCAGCAAGCCCTTTTCCCTTTATTCCCGTAGTGCCTGAACACGGCCACCTCGCCATCTTCCCTGAACCACCGCTGCTCCATGCTGGGTGCTGGGGGCTGCACCCCAGGCGGGAGCCGCTAGCTGGGCTCCCATGTCCACCCAGGCACTGTGCACCCAGAAACCGCGTCACCAGCTCTGCACAAGAGGTCTTACAGATGTTTTCATTCCTCTGGAAAGTTTCTGGCTCGTTTGATGTTTTTCTTCTCTTTCTGGCCATCTCTGGTTTCTTGCAGCGCGTTCATTATTTGTTCCACCCTGCTTCCATATAAGCACCGGTGCCTGCTGGCTGTTTAGGGAGACATTATCTCCCTCCAGCCCGTTACTCCTTTTAGCCAGTGTGGTTAACTGAGAGGGACCACAGTGAGGGTGGCTATTGGACGAGGAGACACTGGCGGTGTACACAAGGTATCATACACAAAATGCTGTTCCCTGAAACACAGCATGAACAAACAGGAGGCATTTCCTTGTGTGGGCCCCCACCAGGTCCCGCTTGGCAGCCAGCTGGGCTTCTCTGACAGTGGCACCAGGGTAACCAGTGCCACCAGCTACAGCCCTGTGGCACTGTCGTGGGCACTCTGACGGGGCCCGAGCTGCTGCTGCCAGCTCCCCATGGCGTGCCCTTGTCTGCACCCAGCTGGGTCAATCCCTGCTGGAAGGCTCTTGGCTGTCAGTGTGAGCCCTGTGCTGACCCTGGCAGACCCTGTCACCACCTCCTAGACTGCAGAAGCATGTCTCAGGCCATGGCCACCTCCAGGTGCACACACCCATCACACCACCCTGCTACCAGTCTGTAATGTCAGCCAGGCGCCACGAGCTCCCATGGTGACCTTGTCCTGTGCCTACCAGACAGGACTTGTAGGAAAACCACTGCTTCTTATCAAAGTGGAAGGCAGAAGTTCAGGCGGGAGTAAGTACAAGGACAAGGAATAAAAAGGTTAGAACCAAACATAAAGTACACCGCACGCCGCAGGCGCCTTTCCTATCTGCCCGTGTCTCCACAAGCTCCTGTGGCACCCCTGCGACAGCCTCCCATCTTCTGTGGACTCTGGGTCCCTGTTGCAGCTCTGCTAATTGTCTGGCAGTGTAACTGTACCTGATGGGGGGATAGCCTGTACTGGAGGTGATCTGTCAGTTTTAACAGACATCCTCTGCAAGTAAAAGCTTTGTCCAAACAAGGAAGATCAGACAAATGTATGCCAAAAGAGATTTTGACAAATAACTAGCAAAAAGCAGTGCTCAAAAACACTGAAGGCAAGAAACTGAGGTATGTAAAGCCCAAGGATGATGAGGGTCTGAAATGAGGTCACTGGAGAGACGGGACTGTAGTAAAAAAGCAAAGTTTGTTCTCTGCTGTAACATTTACCCTCTAGGAAGCCTTTCTTTACAGGACAGTCAGAGGAATTGTCTCAAATTGAGGTGACAAAAGAACACATTATATAACGAATCAATAATACGAATGGTAACAAATTGCCAGTCTGAGATATTTACCCAAGAGGTTTGGAGGAATGCAAATGTTAAATGTACTGTGGTACCTACGGCGGGCTCAGTACCAGGCACTGCTTTTCAACACGTTCATAAACAATCCAGAAAAGGGATGAACAATGAGTTGGCAGAGTTGCTGATGACACCAAACTATTCAGGACAGTCAGCCCTAAAGCTGGCTGTGAAGAGCTGCAGGGACTCTTGTGACACAAGAAGGGGTATCAAAAGTGTGGACAAGCTTCCACATGAAACTGACTACTCAGCTGTGAGAGCAACAGCTGAGCCGGGGATAGGCAGCCTAAGAGCACCATGAACGGCATGGAGAGAGCATGTAGGAATGGTTATTCACCATTTCACACAAAACGGTAGTTGGGATGCCTGATGAAAAGGCTAGGCAAGAGCTGTAAAACACATGAACGGGAGTAATTTTTTACTGAGTGTTTCTTAGGGTAAAATGTTTGTAGGTGACACATTGTGGAATTCATTGCCATAGGGTGTTTACAGTGGCTAAAGTAGAAAAGGGTTTTAAAAGCCATTAGGCAAATTTGTGGGAGCAAAATTGATTGAGGGCTATTAAACACTGAGACGCAGATGCAGCCTCTGGCTCAAGAGGGCTCTAAGCTGTATTGTCAGAAGCTGTAAGTCTGCAACAGATGAAATATTGCTCAGTCCCTGCTCTGGTTCCTGTGCTCTTCCTCTTGGGATCCACTATTAGCAATTTGCAAAAATAGGATGCAGGGATATGCAGACTTATGTCTGACCCAGAGGAGTTGCTCTCACGCTGTCTGCTGCTCCATGCTGTCTGGGGAGGGCTGTTCTCATTCCACGTGCGCTGGACACGTCCTTAGCTGGATGTTGCTGTGTCCCTGGACTGGCCACACTCTGTGCATAGGCAGCTCATACACAAATCTTTAAGGTCCTTTGACGTATAAAAATTGCATCCAGCAGCATGAACTGGCTAGGTCCTAGATCTCTCTGTTCAAGCTCAGTCACTTTGAGTGCAGAGTTCTCAGCGTGTGATACCCTTGACTTCTTTGGATACATTATGGGACCAACAGGAGGAAGAGGTGAGGCAGTGGATGTTCCCACAGCAGCCATCGTCCTCTGTATCATCACTGCCCCCTTATCCCCATCCAGACAATGGCCCTATATGCCAGTATCTTTCCTCACCGCCTCATCCTCAATGACTCAGCCCAATAGAATCATAGAATTGTTTAGGTTG
Source organism: Phaethon aethereus (assembly GCF_964289735.1). Lineage (NCBI taxonomy): Eukaryota > Metazoa > Chordata > Aves > Phaethontiformes > Phaethontidae > Phaethon > Phaethon aethereus. Next base: position 429,517 of record NC_138582.1, on the reverse strand, counting down.
GAAAAGACCTTTAAGATCAATCGTTAATCATTCATTTAAGAGTCCAATCGTTAACCCAACACTGCCAAGCCCACCACTAAACCATGTCCCTAGGCACCACGTCCACACGTCTTTTAAATCCCTCCAAGGATGATGACTCAACCACTTCTCTGGGCAGCCTGTTCCAATTCTTGACAACCCTTTTGGTGAAGACATTTTTCCTAATATCGAATCTAAACCTCCCCTGGCACAACTTGAGGCCATTTCCTCTTGACCTATTAGAGTAAACTTCTTTATCGTCCTTTTATGACTTCCTTTTTCTTTGCTGGATAATACATAGTAGAGCATATTTGTCTTGCCTGTTCATTTTCAGGCATAAGTCAAGAACACATATAATGTGCTCTTTTGTCACCTCATTTTGAGACAATTCCTCTGACTGTCCTGTAAAGAAAGGCTTCCTACAGAGTAAATGCTTCAGGTCTTTCATTTACTGGTTGTCCTGACTGTCACATACCCAACAAGTAGGTGAAACGTGGTTCATCCTGCTGGCCTCCATGAAACAGCCGTCTGCCCTCGGCTGTACTCCAGGGTTCGGCTGTGAAGTCCGACACTGACCAGTGGGAGTCTGGCAGCGCAGACACCCTGCATTGCGCTCGGACCCCTTCTCCAAGGCCTTCTCCAAGGCAGCTGTCCTGAGGAGATCCAACGCGACCGGCTGCCGCACCTCCCAGCCTGCCTGTGCTCAGGAAGCAGCAGGCTTGTGCCCGTAATTCATCTTTTCTGCAGTGAGAACAGAGCTCTGCCGTCCTGTTCAGGCTCAGACAAGCGGGCTGCGGTAAAGCAGGGGCCCAGACCTGGGTTTCTGCTGCCGCCGAACACTGCCCGTGGGATGCTGTTGAAGTGTGACGCAGGGGCCCTCCTCTCCACCGGACCAGGCAGGGCTCTGCTCTGTGCGTGCATTTGGAGCCCAGGCCTCTGCCTGCGTAACCCTGCCCTTCACCTGTTCCGGGAGCTGGCTGCCATTTCCTTCACCAGCCCCAAGAGGCAGCTTCCACTGGTGAACCGCTGGCGTATGGCACGCTGCAGAGACCTTTTGTCACAGTCTTTGTCCTGTCCATCTGCCAGCCCTCTCTCAGGTCGGTCGTCTGCTTTGTCTCACCTCATCCTAGCACCAGTTTGCAGTCACGGGCCCTGGGGAAGGTCTGCATGCGTTGTGCAGCACCGTGCCTGGGAGGGAGTGCTGCTGGCAGGACAGCTGGTGTAGCTTGCTGCTGCCTTTAACCCCTCTTTCCTTGAATCCTTTGGCTGTCCTGAGCAAAGGAACACCTCTGGAGTGCCGCCATTTGGGCTGGGGCGCTTGGCTAAGCAGGTTAGGGATCTCAGGCAGTGAGATAGCGGCTCTAAAGGTGAAGGCTTTGGTTTCCATTCAGGATTCCTGCATGTGGGAGATGAGGCAGGAAGGATTTGAAGCTCGGGGTGAGTTCTCCTTTTCCACTGGCTGGAAGGGCAAACAGACCAGTTCTGCTCAGCAGTCCCTGGGCAAGGGGGCACTCGGAGATGTGGAACTGGGGCTCCTTTCTGGTTGCATCCAGTTTTACCAGGTGACCTGGGCGCTGCTACCTCAAGGACTGTGGCTTGAACTACGCCGCTATGCTTTTAGCCACGATATGACTGGAAGAGTGCAGAGTATCTGAAAGCTGCTTTACAGCATGGCAGTCCTGAGGGGGTTGTTTTGCAAGTGATGTGCAGCCACTCAGGAGCTCCTAGTTTTATTTAATGTGGGTCCCAGGTATGTATCATTTTGAGTGTGCTCCGGCTTTAAATTGCAGGAGTCTGAGTGGATTTTTGAACTCCCTTCAGGGTTAGTTTGCTTTTATTACGTTCCAGAACGCTCTGCAGGATCTGGGTTTTGCAGGAAATCCCAGGTGATGCTGTGCGGCTGGGACCAGCAGCAGGGCACCCACCTCGTGCAGCCCAGTAAGGCTGCTCCAGGGCCAGGGGAGCGCTGGCTCCTGCAGGGCACTGGTGCTTATGGTACTGAGGTCTGGGCTGAACCTCCCCGTCTCCCTTCCTCCCCTCCCTGCTAGGAGGCCCCTCTTGGCTTGCCGTCTATTTTTATCCGCATTTGATGGATACAGCTGGGATGTAATGGCGTCACATGTTTTTGCACAACTTGCACTTTGTTATGGTTTAAGGTTCAGTCTAGGTGCCAGACTAACTCTGTGAAGCCGACAAACATCTTCCCTGCTGCTTTGTCTTCTTTCAGCACATTTGTTAGTGGTTTCTGCAGGGCAAACATGTGGCCAGCACATAGCTTCTCAGGAATCTATTTGTGTTTACTGAGTTAATACATCAGGCTCTAACCTCCCCTGTTCTGCAGCTCCCCACATATGTCCTTCACAAACGCATGACCTACACAAGTGTGTAACCTGCTGGTGTCAGCATGTAATTCAGCTGTGTGAATTCACAGGAGGGCAGGCCAGCACGCGTTTAATGCTGCAGGGTCAGAGCTCTCCTGGGAACAATAGAGAGCAGTTTCCTGAAACTACTTCTTACAGCTATTATTGCTGAAAGCATCTCCACTGTCGCCCCTGGGATGGTGCATACTTCTGCAAACATCTCCAGGCAAAGGTCAGGCCAGAGAGCTTGGTGAGGGGCTGCAGACTTTTATAATGTCTAAGCCTTGCTCATTTGAGCTCTGCCTGTGTTCCCACTGGCAGCTCCCACAGTGCAGGAAACACATATCCAGCTCTTCCGTAAGCGCTTCCATAAGTGGAAGGCAAGCCAGCGTATGGAACAGTGCACCACACAAACAGAGGTGAAGCTGGCCACAGGAACAGGGCACAGCGTGTGGGTGTGTGCTGGGAGGAGGGATGTGTGCGCTGGTCACAGCTCAAGGCTAAAAATGGGATGCTTTGAATCTGCTTGGGAAGGCTCATCCATCTGCGAGGTAGCAGGGGGATGCAGGGAACAGCTGCCAGGCTGATGTGTGGGGCAAAGCAGAGGGAGAGGCTGCATTCAGGGGGTGGGGGCGGGGGCTGTGTGACCATCTGCAGAGGCGAGAGCGCGGCCATGGGCTGCAGGACAGGCTCTGGTGACGGAGGAGCTGGACCCACTGGTCAGAGGCGGAGGGGCATCACCGGGAAGGAGGAAGGCATCCCTGTCTGATCAGAGGGGTGGCGGGAGGGAGCCCAGAGCTGTGGCACGGAGGGGCAACGAGGGGTGACGGGGAGCAGGGTCAAGGGCAGGGATGTCAGGGGGAGGTGGGGTCAAAGGCCCTGGAGCACTCTCGGTAATTGCAAGAGCGGTCAGAGCGGGCAAGGCTGCTGCTCTGACTGGTGCTCCCACCAGAGAAGGCTGATTTTATTTCATCCGTGGCTTGTAGTTCACGATGCACAAAGGGCGCCTGGTTTATGTCAGACCTCATTGCTTGCTCTCCCTTTCTTGGCAGGCTCCTGCAGGCAGCTGGAAGGGCTCAGCGCTGCTCCGCGGCTCTGGCAGGTGACTTGACTGGAGTTTCCTGACTCCTGGCCTCTTTCACAAAGAGGGAAGCCTGGGCTGGTAGTGCCCTCCCCAGGCAGCACGCCCTGCATTGTGCGCGGCCGCGGTGGCCCCCGACCCCAGTGTTTCCATGTCCCAGCCTCCTGTGTTCGGCCGCCGGGGTATTTCCTGCTCTGCAGACCGTGGCTTCCTTTTGCAAATCTCAGCCTGTTCTTTCAGGTGCCTTCCCGCTTTGCCTCCCGCTGCAGCCCCGCTGCTCCCCAAGACGTGCGGCCTCCCCGGGACCTCCTGAAGGAGCCCACCGTGCCTGGGCAGAGCTGGCCGGCTCCAGGCTCTTCTCCTGACCCTGCTCTCAGACGCTGGCCCTGGAAGGCGCTGGCGGATGCGGCGAGCAGGGGTAGGCCGTTTCCGTGGCTGCGCAGCCCTGAGGGGCGTAGGCAGACAGTGCAATGAAACGCTTCGGCTGCTGGGGCTCTGCCGCCGGCCTGGGTCTCTCCCCACCCTGCCCACATGCAGCCCCGCAGCCTGTGGGGGCAAGGACGAAGGGTGCCTGCTGCCGTCTGGGTGGCTGCGGCCCCGCGGGCTGTGAGGTAAATAACCCTGTCTTCACCGTTATAGCTGTAAGGAGTTAAGTGTAGCTTGGGCTGTCACATTATAGCTGGGGAGTTCCCTGTTCCAACAGTCTTTAAACACTTTTTGGACTTTTTATTTAGAAAAAGAAGTAGAACCAGTTAAGTGGAAAATTAAGCAAGGCTTTTACCATAACAATACTTTTTGTTCCCTTTTCTTATTGAGTTAAAAACTTGCATTAGGAGAAAGAGACTTTCAGCTCAGCATGAAGATGATGTTAGCTGTCATCTTTGGGATTTGGGGAAAAAAGCTACTGGGGGCACTCTGGAACTTAGTTGATAAAACCCCCTTTTTGTGCTGTTAAGTCAAAACCACGACAATTACACACAACAGCAGGTCACAACAGGAGCGAAGACAAAAGAGTAACTTCTGTCTCCTGCAGCAGCCTTGCTGCTGCATAGATCTAGACACATCCCATGTCCTGTCTGCCACTAGGATATTGGATTGTGCTGAAAGGGGAATTACGAGTGAGAATATGGGCTCTAAAAGCCAAAATAATTTAATATTTTTGTCAATGACTTTGTCATAAAATATCAGGTGCATATGAGCTTAGCTAACAGGTGAGGTAGTGAAATGGCAGAGCAGAGGGCTGGAACAGCATTCAGGGGCAATGGGTGACATTGAAGGCTGAACTAATAGTCATAGGAGGAAATGGCATGGTACAAAATGCAAAGTCATGCCCTGGAGTCACTGAACAAACATTTATGCCATAAATTAGGCCCCCAATTTGGAAGGTGTTAGAGGAAAAGGCCTGTATGCGTTCAGCAACCTCAGGATGAACGTAGGCTGCCATGTAATGCAGCCACAAAGACATGGTTCATTCTTAACTCTATTGGGATAGATAGTGCCAGTGCTGTTGTACAGACCATTATTCACAGACCATGTGCCAGTGCTGACCAGTCACGCTAAAACACATGAATTCATTGCAGAAGAGTTGCAGAGAAGAGCAACTGAGATAACTGAGGGAATGCAGAGAGGAGATGAGAGCAGCCCAGCTTGATAGCTTGTCAAAACAGACGTTGAGGGGAGATAAGGTTGCTCAGGGTAACTTTATCACTGAAAAACACTGGAGCAGGAGGAGATCTCTTTAAACTGATGGATAGGTTTTGCATAACAGGAAATTGGTCTGAGCTGGCTGAAACCTAGGAGGATGTTTCTAGCTGCTGGAGGAGGCAGACTGGAACAAAGTCCCAGAGCAGAGGTATAGGGAGCCTGCCCATTTTGCAGACAGATTTCTATGAAGCTGCTGCTAAGCCAGGAGCAGGCATGCTGACCCAGGAGCGCCCTGCTAGCGACATTTGCTTTGTTCAGGTGGGTTGATGTACTCCAGCTGGGGTCATGGACCTGGCGGGCTCTATGTCCCACACTTGAGAGCACCATCATGGACGTCATGGAGGTCTATGGCCCCCATGGGTGGCTAACACAGTCAGCAGGGAAAGCTGCTGTGCTATGTGCGGGCTACCTGCTTCCTCACTCATGGCTGTGGCTTTGCTTGTCCTGGGGGCACAGCGATGGGTTTGCTGGTTTCCAATTCCTTTTCCAGCAGGCCAGGTCCCAGGGCTTTTGCGCTCAACCCCAGTCTTCTCCTATGAACCTGAGAAGTTACCCAGCGCATCCACTGTGGTGCGATGTTCCCGCAGGGACTGGGCAGCAGACACTCAGACTGCCTGACCCTTTCTTTTCACCTACTGCCCCCATGCCTCCAAAGAGTATTCAGATACTATTGAGATGCATTCAGTTATGCAACTAGCTTATAACTATGCAAATGTATGCAGCTTTTCCCTTACACAATGTCCTGTTTTCTTTCAGCTTCTTTTTCAGGAATTCAGCACTTCCTGTGGGAGTGCCATCGGAGTCCCCGCGAGCCATCTGGAACCCTCCCAGCCTCAGATCCTCAGGCAGCCTGGAGCTGCCACTGACTCCTTTCAGAAGACTCACCACCCTGGCTGCTTGAGTCCTCCTGCCCACCATCCTCTGCTTGCCTCGGTCCACCCCAGAGCCAGTGGCACAAGCTGGTGCCAATCCCCTGCAAGAAGCAAGAATATGGAGGGAGGGCTGCATCTGCATGGCCTGTCCAGCTCTGTAACCTGGCACCAGCCAACAGCAAGCATGTAGGAAGCAGTGTGAGAACAAGGCAAGCATATACCAGCACTTCTCTGCCATGTCCTCACAGGTCCCAGGTGCTTGTGCCTCTGATAGCTCCTGAAACAAAGATCTCACTTGCTATTCAGTAGCCCTTGATGGGTTTTCCTCTATGACTTACTCCAAATGCTTTTTGAATCCACAGAAACTTTTAGCATCCAGGACATCCTGCAGCAGGAAGTTCCTCAGCTCAGCTACCCAGCGTATGCAGAATTACTTCCTTCGACCTGAACTGCCTTCATGCTAGATTCTGCAATAACCCTCAATCCTTGTGTTGGAAAAGACAGTGGAATCATGTCCCCACTGCCAACTACTATGCCATCCACCTTGGTAATCTCTCTATCTGTGGAATATGCTCAGTCCTTCCTTTTTCCTTCTTGTGCTTCTCTGAGTCCTCACAAGATGGGACAATGAGATAGGACAATGAACACCTCAGTAGATGGTATTCTGTTCTCTGCTCCCTTCCTAGTAATTTCTAGCCACTCCATTCCCACTGTGGAGCAGAGTGGATAAGTCTGGGAAGTCCCTGTGCTGCTCCATGCCCGAATTAGACATGCCTATATTAGACCCTTGTTATTCTTTTTGTTAGTAAGCTTCCACTGATGCAGTGGCTCTGTTGCCCCTGGGACTGAAGCGTCATGTCTCATGGGAACCTCTGCCAGCACCTTCCTATGCCTCCCCAGCAAGAATGGGTGCTCCTGCCCTGCGCCATGCCCCAGGGCTGCAGGCTCTATGTGGCCCCCAGGCATCCTACAGCTGTCCACATGTGTAATATGAGGGTGGCTGAGATGAGACCACTCAGCCAGCCACAGGGGCAGCCCATGGGCCTGGCTCTCCCAGTGCGCTCGTGTGGCTCCAGAGCTCTGGGGATCACTCTCCAGAGGCACCCGCAGCTGTGGTGGGCACATCCAGGGCTCCCCCTTAGCCTCTCCCTGTGGGTGATCCTCCCTGTGGCTGTGGCCATGTGCCAGCCACACCATGGGCCGTGCGCCCAGCAGGATGGCTGAACTTGCCTGCAGCTCTGGGGGAGGCTGCAGCCCTTGCAGCTTTCAGGATCTGAGCTGGCCCCCGCAATGTGCCACCATCCCCCAGGGCAGTGCGGCCTGGTGGTGGGGCTCATCCCTGGGAAGTCTGTCCCTGGCCAAAGGACTGACTTGCATCCTCCCTGTCCCTTTGTGAGAGGAGAGCTGGCGAGGCAGTGGGGACGGTGGGGTATGTGAGCGCCCGAGCACAACGGGGCCCTGCAGCACCATGGGGTGCTGCTCCCCACCTCCACTTAGGGCTGGCAGGGCTGGGGCACACATCCCTGCGTGTGCCAGAGCCCCGCGGAGCCCCTCGGCTCCAGTGCCACGGCGCTGTGTGGGTAGCGGGGGGGCTAAGGGAGCCCCGACAGGCCCTGGCACCGCGTTGCACAGCAGGAGTGCATGCCATGCCCAGCACCAAGCCCATGGGCAGGCGTGCCTCAAGAGGCGGAGTATGGGGACCTTCTGGGTGGCTTGGCGAGCTCTCATGGGATGGCAGGCCAAGGCCAGGCCAGGGTGCCCTGGTCAGGGCTGGAGCTGTGCACCTTGGGCTATGGGGGCCCTGGAGGCCCCATGCTGTAGGCGCATCTGTCTGTGGGACCCTGGTGGGCCTTGGACTGTGGGTGGGCCCAGGCTGGGGTGAGTGGGCCCAGGCTGGGGTGGCTGGGCTTGGGCAGGAGGCTGTCCTAGGGTCCTAGGCTGGGGCATCCACCGTAGGGGCCCGGGCTGGAGGTAGCTCAGCTGGGGGGGCCACGCAGGGGCAGCTAGTGAGTGGCACAGGCACGTGGGTCCGGCCCGTCTCCGCAGGCTGTGCGCGGTGCTGCTGGGCAGAGCTGCTTTCCTGGCTAAGCAGCACCGAGGGCTGTGAGTGGGCTGTGAGGTGGCCAGGCCCCCCGCCAGCGTGGGGCTGACGGCCGAGCCAGGCAGGATGGGGTGCGGAGGTGGAGTGAGCGCAGCTTTGCCCAGGAGAGTGGCGCAGGGTGGCCACGGGCTGGGGGCCCCAGCTGAGGGCTAGTCCCGGCTGAGGGACGGGCTGAGGGCTTGGCCCAGCGGAGCGCCCGGCAGAAGCTCGTTGTGCCGGCAGGCGGCAGCAGCTGTGTCACACACACGCGCACAGACAGAGACGTGCACACAGGCTCACGCAGACACACACGCATACACATGCACACATGCTCTGCAGCACGCACCTCTGTGCACGTGGGTCTGTGGATGCATGCAGGGGTAAGGGGCAAGGAGCCATGCTTGCCCCTGGCTGCCCCACGCTGAGCAGCATGGGGGTGCTCCCACGGGTGCTTCTCCCTCCGTGACAGTCAGTGACTTTCATGGACACAGGGACTTGGGGTTCCCCTGGCATATATGGGAGCAGCCCTGCCCCGCATGCGGTGTCCTCTCACCCCGCAGAAGCACCACCCTGGCACTAGAACCCCCTGCCCTGTTGAGTGCACGCAGTGAGCTCCGGCAGCCCAGCAGGCCCCCATGGCCCCAGCCTGCAGCAGTGGAGCTGAAGGACAGGTCCCACACGTGACGGCAGCCACGTGTGCTGCCCCCGCTGCTTGCTCTTCAGCAGGAGCAGCTGCCCTGAGCAGAGGTTGTCTGTCCATCTCTGGCTCTTCTGGGGCTGCCAGCTGTGCTACCTGCAGCTCCTGCACTGGGGTTTCTGCCTGCTCCCATTCGTGGCAGTCTCCAAGCCATCTGGCATGGGTGCCAGCCACACATTTCCCTGTTCTTTGTCAGTGCCTGTGTGTGCACGGCAGAAAGCCGTAGTCACAAACTTTCCTGGACCCTCCTTAGAATCCCCCCAGGAAAGCTCTGTTGGGCAAAACAAATCTCAGCAAAGTAGTAGTTGAGACAGCAAGGAGTTTAACCAGGTGCTCGCCCCATTCCACGCACAGGTTTGTCACGGCTCTTTCCTGCCCATAATTGAGTTATGTGGAGAGCAAGCTCTCACAAGTGCCCAGGCCATGCCTGCCCCAGGAGACTGAGCTCACTCCTCTTCTGGGGTGGGTGGTGCTAGTGGTCCTGGTGGTGTCTCTTCTTACGCTGTGGGCCTGTGATGACAGTGGTGGTGATGGTGATCTTGTTCACGGTCAGCCCTCCTGTGCCATAAGTGTCAAGATGTGCCTCCCGTTTATACTCGGAGACTTGCTTGGTGGAGAGGAGCTCCCACACTGACACCCTCTGCTCCTGGAACTGGCCAAAAGTGATGTAGGAGCCCTCAGACTGGAGAATATCCACTGTCTGCTGGGGAAGGGTTGCAAGATGCCTTTCTTTACTGTCTGTCACAATCCTGCTGGTGGTGCTGACCAGTTCCTGAATGGTGAGTGTCCCTGCACGGTACAGCTCCAGGAGCTCCTGCCTTTTCTCCTCAGGGATGTAGTCGGACAAGAGCAGGTCCCACACAGACACCTGCCTCCCCTGGAACTCATCCACTGACATCTCAACTGTGGTGGACTTCAGGGTCTCTTCCCAGGTCCTGTTCTCCTGCAGGTGGGTGTGCTCAGCTTCTGTGACTGCCGACTCTGCTCTTGTGCTACTTGCATTTGCCAATTGCTCTGCCCTTGCTGCTTCTGCCTTGGTTACAATAGTGCTGACAACGGTTTTCACCTGATCAAGGGTTAATTCTCCTGCCTGGTACAGCTCCAGGAGCTCCTTTCTGTTCTCTTCAGGGATATACTTGGAGTGAAGCAGGTCCCACACAGAGACCTTCTGGCCCCGAAACTCTCCGACCCCCATGTCAACGACTGTGGTTTTCAAGGCTGTTTCCCACGGTTCTTCTTTGGGGGAGTCAGCATCCTTCTCTCCTGCCGCTGGCACAGTGTCCTTGTCAGAAGTCTTGACTGCAATCAGCAACTTTCTGCTTGTAGCTTCTTTTTTCTTAATGAGAGTGGTTACAACAATTATTAACCGCTCCAAGGCCAGTGTCCCTGCACGGTACAGCTCCAGGAGCTCCTGCCTTTTCTCCTCAGGGATGTAGTCGGACAAGAGCAGGTCCCACACAGACACCTGCCTCCCCTGGAACTCATCCACTGACATCTCAACTGTGGTGGACTTCAGGGTCTCTTCCCAGGTCCTGTTCTCCTGCAGGTGGGTGTGCTCAGCTTCTGTGACTGCCGACTCTGCTCTTGTGCTACTTGCATTTGCCAATTGCTCTGCCCTTGCTGCTTCTGCCTTGGTTACAATAGTGCTGACAACGGTTTTCACCTGATCAAGGGTTAATTCTCCTGCCTGGTACAGCTCCAGGAGCTCCTTTCTGTTCTCTTCAGGGATATACTTGGAGTGAAGCAGGTCCCACACAGAGACCTTCTGGCCCCGAAACTCTCCGACCCCCATGTCAATGACTGTGGTTTTCAAGGCTGTTTCCCATGGTTCTTCTTTGGGGGAGTCAGCATCCTTCTCTCCTGCCGCTGGCACAGTGTCCTTGTCAGAAGTCTTGACTGCAATCAGCAATTTTCTGCTTGTAGATTCTTTTTTCTTAATGACAGTAGTGACAACAGTTATCATCTGCTCCAGAGTTAATACCCTTTCACGGTACAGCTCCAGAAGCTCCTCCCTTTTCTCCTCAGGGATGTAGTCGGAGAAGAGCAGGTCCCACACAGTCACCTGCCTCCCCTGCAGTTCACCAGCTGGCACATCAATGGTGGTAGACTTCAGAATGTTATCTAGCTGTGCATCTTGCATTGAAAAATCATCTCCATTTTCCTCTGCCCTTGTCACTACCTTGTGTGGACTTCTGGCATTTGCCATGAGTGCAGCATTTGCAGCTTCTGATCTGTTTATGATGGTGGTGACCACAGCAGCCACCTGTTCTGTGGTAAGTATCCCTGCTCTGTACAGCTCCAGCAGCTCCTGCCGCTTCCCTTGAGGGATGTATTTGGAAAAGAGCAAATCCAACAAGGAAATCTTTTGCCCCTGAAACTCACCAGCAGTGACATAGATGGTTGCAGATTTTAAGGACTTTCTCAACTGTTGCTCATGGGAGTGTGCATCCTCAAGTGGTTGTGATGCTCCCACCTTGGTGTTGGGTGTAACTGTGGCTGAGCTCAGGTCCTCGTTTTCCATTTCTGCCCCAGTAATGATGGTGGTGAGAATGGTGATCATCTCTGGGATGGTCACTGCCCCCACCTTGTAATTCCTCAGCAGCTCCTCCCTCTGGTGATCAGGAACGTAGCGGGAGAAGAGGAGCTCCCAGACAGTGACAGTCTGGCCCTGGAAGAGCCCCACACTGATAGTGGTGCGGGCAGCCTGCAGGGCTTTCCGGGCATCCTTGTTCAGCTGGTAGAGTACTGAGCCCTTGTCCATCACGTGGAGCATGAGAAGCCCTGTGTCCGGGTCGGGGACACAACGGCGGAGGAGCTGTGTATAAGTAAGGTTTTCATGTGTGTTGGGGTCAAAGCAACTTCTTGTTTGATTCTTGGGGTTAGAAAGAAACTGGCACATCTCCTGGTCAAAGTAGCCACGCTGGTAGGCCACCTCCACAGGGACGCGGTGGCAGTGCACGGGGTCGATGATGCCGCCGGTGGCGATCTGGGCCTCAAGCAGGCGGATAGCGTGCTCCTTGACGATGAACTCTTTCTTCATGGCCTGGAAGAGGGAGATCTTGTGTCCTGTGTACGGCTCTGTGTACCCTGTCACGGCTCCCTCTGCCGACAGCAGCTTCTCATAAAAATCTCTGCCTATGAGTCCTGCAGTCAGTGCCTCTTTCACCGATAGTTTCTCATTTGTCACGGGGTTGGTGAGGAACCCTGAAGCAGCCTGTGCTTCCAGAAGCACCAGGGCCGTACCTGGTGTCAGGAGCCCCCTCATCATGGCATCATAGATACTCATCTTCTTATTCATGGTCTGGATGAAGACTCCAGCTATGAAGTTACTCCCACCCATCTCTTTGTGTCCACCTGCAGTCAGGTTGCTTCCCATGTTGCTTGACTTGTTCTGAGGTGGTCCACTCATCTTCTGCATTGTCTCTGCAGAACAGTCCTGCTACTGTGGGGCACCGTGTTTTTCTGAGGAGAGAGAAAGAAAAGAGTTGGTAAGACACAGGTTCTTGTGCAGTTTTCATGGTGTGTGTGAAGAAAGCCATCTCCCTGGGTATGGTAGCAGGAGCCCAGAGAGAAGCAAGGAGTGGGGCCCGGGGCTTTGCTGCCACCCTCCTCTCTCGGCAGCAATCTCAGGGCCACGAGTGCCCCTTGTCCATCTCAAACAATGGATGAGAGCTCCCTGGAAGCAGCAGTGACAGCCCAGCCAGTGTGTTTGCCTGTGCGGCATGCTGTGCCCCTCCCAGCTGCAGTGACAGGCTCTACGCACCTCTGTGCAGCTGGTAGTCTTGGTGCAGAGATGCAGCAGTCTTGTGACCAGAAGGCTTGGTGCCTATCCCAAGGAGCTCCTGCACTCAGGGCAGGAAAACAGAGTGTTGTGAAGGGGAGCAGACAGGGGAAATAGAGCTGACCAGCGTCTCACAGGCACCTGCAGGCAGAGAGGTTTGAGTACCATCACAGAGTAGCAGGTTTAGCGGGAGACATGCACTCTGCAAAGAAGCATGGATAACTTCGCTCCCCTCTGGGCCAAGCAAGAGCAGTGACTTCCTGATATGACTGTCACCAGCGACTATCAAGCTGTGGAGAGGTGCTGGCTAGTGCTGCAAGTCATCTTCCGCTCTTGTCCACTTAGACCATCACGCTGCCTTGCTTCGTGCTGGTCATGGGTAGGCTGTGAGTGTGGTGAGACAGTGCCAGCACCGAGCAGTGTGGCAGGCACAGCCTGGCTCATGGCTGTTCATGGAGATACTTGTTCTTGCTGTGTGATCCCGCACCACCGTGGCACGAACACAGGCCATGGGAATGGTCTTAGCAACAGATGAGTGGCTGGTAAGACCCACAGGCAGCAGTGGGTCCCAGCTGGCAGAGACCTTCTCTAAGGATGTGCCTCTGCTGAAGTTGAGATGTGCCTGGGTCTCTGCTTGTTCTAAGGCCACTAGGTTGGCAGAGCTCCCAGCCTCCATCCTGTTAAACTCTCCTGTCCTCCAAAACTGGGGTCTGCTGCCACAGGTGTGATGGCACCGGTCCTGGCCCTTGCTGACTTCTGAACGGCGCATGGGCATTGTCCATGGGAGGGCTACTCAGCTGGCGCCAGGCACCATGCTGGGGACCATTCTAACCAGTTCCAGCAACTGGGGACAAGGGCAGAGTCAGTGGGAACGTTTGTCTGACTAAGTTCTCTCTCTGCAGCAGGGCCAAGGTGCTCTCTCCAGGTATTTAGGGAAACCGCTCTAGGAACAGGATAGTAGACAGAAATGCTGCCTCTGGCTGAGCCCTCCGGCACACAGCCCTCTGGACATCTGTGCTGTCTATAGCCACCACAGGCTACAGACCTCCACGGACCTCTGCAGTCACGTCTGCAAGTCCAAGTCTGGTGTCAGCCTCTACAACATCCCATGGCAACACGGCCTGTGTTTTAACCACGCTTCGCAGGGGAAGTATGTTCACTGGGAGCTTCTAGCTCCTGTGCCACAAGAGGTCATGAATGGTCAGTCTTTGTTATTAGCTAATTGTTATGTAGATAAAATGGTAGATAAAATTATATATATAAAAATAAAAATTAGACAGTGAGGGACTAAGAGAAGGTACCTCAGGGAGCATGTTTTAAGTGGTTGCTTGCAGTGGTCTCTCACATTCAGGCATGTACTTTGCAATTAGTATGACCAGTCGCAGTCAATCCAGTGGGTGCCCTCGCTCCCTCACCCATAAAAATATGGCACCGTTAACCAAGATGCCAGTTGTGTTGTCTGAAGTGTTTCAGAGGAATGCAGCCATGCTCTTGAGCAGACATCAGAACAGCCATGCAGAGTCAGGCCCAGGGTCTTGTTTCCATCTCGAGCCATAAGTGGACAACAGGGGAAGGATGAAGAATGGGGCAACATGTGCAATATTTGCCCGGTTTCTATGTCAACCTCTGACTATTTTCAGCTCAGTGGATTTCATGAGCTGGACGCATTTTGGGTCTGTGTAGTTATCCTTGAGGGATGTCTCCCCTGTGGTCACCTGGCCTCTTCTGGAAGTCCTGTAAACTTTCAGCATCCACAACATTGTGTGGTGATGAGGCCACAGTCTTGTAAAAATACCAAAAATGAAACCCAAAACATTTCTTTGGGAACACCCATCTCACATAAACTACAGTGACTGATGTTAATGATATGTTTAACTCATTATCAGGGTCACAGCTTAATTCTCCGACTGTTTACCTAACTGGTCTAAAAGTCTCTGAGTCATTGCTTTTGATCCATTTAAATATTGGATTGATGCTGGTGTAGATGGATCATGGTAGGGGAGAGGTACAACCCAGCAGTTACAGACCAGCCCCTGCCTCTTTGGGGACCCTGCCCATGGCTTCAGGCTCTTTTACACCCAGTGGCTGGGGTCAACCTTGTGGCTCCAGCCCTAGAGAGCAGCTTCTCTGCCCTCCCCTGCCTGATGCAGCTGAAACCTCACAGGAGGTGATGGGCTGGTTGTGCTGCCTGCTCAGGTAGCACGCCGTCTGGGACAAAGCGGGGTGCTGTCTCACACCCCAGAGCAGGCAACACCTATGTAGGACATGGATGTCGTGTAAACACCCTATACTGTAAAGACATTGCCCAACCGCAAGCTATCATTAGCTGGTCTCTAATCAGACCTTCTGATGCTGGGGCTTGGCTGCACACGCAGCTCCCGGGGCAGGAGCTGGCTGTCCTTTCAAGCTGTCGCAGCAGCCCAGCCCAAGAGGCCCCAGTGGAAGCGGTTTTCCAGCTGGAGTGAGCAGGGGTGGCCCGGCGGTGCTGTGGTCCCCAGTCCTGCCTGCACCCTGGGGAGTCAAATCGTGTCAGCCCCTCCAGCCTGGCACTCGCGTCCCAGCCGAGACCCACCGCCCACGTCAGCAGCCTCCTGTCTCAGGTGCCTGCAGGCTCAGGCAGGTCCCACAGCTCTGGTTGCTTTCCTCCCATATTCCAGTGTCCCGATCTGCTCGGCTGAAGTGTTGAGGACACAAAGCGCATTGCATGGAGCAGCAGCTCCATCCAGCCCTGCTGCCGCTCCGTCACTTTGTCCCTTCTTCGAAAGGACCAAGTCCTGCCTGGAGACCTCCTGCTCACCAGTCCCCAGGGCCTTAGCAGCTGCCCTCTGAATGCTAAGTTTTGGGGTAGAGACAAGGTCCCCGCATGCCTTGCAGGCCCCTGGTATCTGTGCAGAGGGTGCCACGCCAAAGTGGGGCTGTGTGGCGGCCCCAGTGCACCCTGCAGATGGGCTCTGTCCTACCTTTTGGGCACGTATCCGGAGCAGCTGGCTCCCTGGCAGCCTCTGGTCCTCCTCCTCCCGCTGCCTCTCAGCCAGGACGAGCAGCTGAGGCAAGCGCCCAATTTAAATCCTTCCCTTCCCCGCCCCTGGGGATTGCAGCGTGGCCCTGCCCTGTGCTGAAATACAGGAGCACAGCTGAAATACAGACGTCCGACCATCGCAGCACAGTGTCATGGCAGCCCCAGCCCTGGGAACCCAGGTGGGGCAGCAGGGCCTGGGGCACAGGGACTGGCCCTGGTGTGAGACGGGGCATGTCTGTCACTGGAGCTTGGGCAAGTGATGGCTGTGGAGGGTGCAGAGGCACGGTGAGGCTTCTGGACTCTTTATCACCACGTTCTTCTGACAGGTGCCCAGCACAACTGCTCATGGGCTGCCCTGCCCACAGTCCCGGCTGCCGGGGAGGTGTCCACGGACCTCGGCTTGTTCAGTCTGCCTTTGCTCTGGCTGAGTCCCTCGGCTGGGGCAGGGAGCTGCAGCCACCGTCCTGCAGCTGTCCCCGCTCCCCAGCTGGGACAGAGCCTGAGCCTGTCTCTCGCTGTGGCCGTGCCTGGGACTGTGCAGGCACCGGAGCTGCGGTGGCAGCTGGCATCACTCACAGTGTGTGGAGTGGGTGGTCAGTGCCTCTGGGTGAAGCAGCCCCAGGATGGAAACTTCTCGTGCTGCTGGTGAGCAGGGAGGGCCAGCCCTGTGCCGTGGCCAGTGTGTGTACCCAGGAGCTCAGGGCACCCGATAAACCGCTTGCTTGCAGAGGGCTTGCGCTGGCTGGCCAGCTGGCAGAAGCAGGCTCGTGGCTCTGGTCAGGTTTGGGCTGAGCGAAGCTGAAGCTTAGTCCAATGTTTGGGTCCGTTTCTCTGTCAGAGTAGGATGGATCACGACCCATCAGACCGCAGCCACAGCTCTGGTGAACAGGCTTGCCCGGCACCCGCTTCTGGGACAAGGGTGGTTTTGGTTGGATTGTTCTGGTGTGCGATCATTTGTATAGCTGTGTATGTGCTTGGGTGGTGACCGTGTCTGTGGCTGAGCGCATTTGTGACTGCATATGTGCTCCCATCAACCCGCACGCGTGTCTGTGCCTCTACACGTGTGTGTGACTATGAGCTCTTGTGTGACTCTACGTGTGGGCGACTCTGTGTGAGTGTGTGCACGTGTGTGTGCGCAAGGGAGAGACTGTATGTATGCCTGCGTGAGCCTGCATGTGCCGCCGCACATACGTGGTGTGTGCGACTGCGTGTGCTGGTGTGATTCTGGCCCTGTGTGGGGGCGTGTGACTCGGTATCCCCGTGCGGAGGAGGTGCTGCCGGCCCCTGCCCTTCCTTCCCTGGGTGTCCTGCTTTGGGTGCACATTCCTGCCTGTGTAGGTGCTTGCCAGACTGGATGATCAGCACACAGAGGCATTTTCCCTCTGACTCACTGAGATCGGTTTGGCTCTGGGGAACAACACCTGGGCAGGAGATCCCTCCGTTCACAGGGGCAAAGGTGGAAACAGGACCTCTTTCTGTTGTCTTTACTCCCTCCTCAGAAGCCCCTCCTTGCTTGACATCTATTTTCAGCCTGCATTTTGTTCGCTAGTTACTGATGCCACAAATTTACTGCCAATTGCTCTTCACTGCAGGTTCGGCTATTCCAGTTGGGCTACAGCATAAGCTTTGTTCTGGGCTGCACCCTTGGCAGGAGCGGAGGGCGAGGGGGTGCAAAGGGTGCCTGGGCCAGGCAGGAGGATCCCATCTCTCTTCTCTCAGCATCCTGCTCTGCGCAGCACAGGTCCCGCGTGCAGGCCTGGCCAGATGAGCACCTGCAAGGCAGCGCTGAGCTGCTCTGCATCGGCCCCACCACGCTCTTCAGGCACGGCACAGCACTGACCTCGACCAAGCAGGGCGCTCCTCTGAGCTATACCAGTGACACTGGACCACTACCCAGAGCTGGCCCAGCTTGTTTAGACACCTTGGAAGCGCTGGGAGTTGATGGCTTCCCTTGAAGGTGCATTACTTTGCATTTGTCAAAACGGAGGCTGTGATTTATCTCCCGGCAGTGGATGCCTCCCGCTGAGCTGGAGCCCAGGTCCCGTTATAGCCGTGGAGAGCACATCAGGACGCTTGCCGGAGCCCCGAGCATGACTCCTCTGACCACTTGCATATGTCTGCCGTAGGATGCGTTCACAAAGCAACCACCAGCCGCATGGACCTGCTCTCCCTTGGCTGCCCGGGGCAGCCAGGGTGAACTGCGCTGCACACAAACGTCACCTGCAGTGAATCAGCCCTGAACGTCACCTCCTCCTGCTCTTGCAGGGCTCTGAGCAGCCCCACCTCCCTCACAGGCACCAGCTGGCTTAAACAGAGTTGTACCACATGGAAACGTGACAAAACTTTTTCTTTTCAACCCTGAAGCAGCTTATTTCTTTCACAATCTTCTCCAAGGGCACTGTCAAACGCTTTTTGGAGATGGATTAACCGATCTGAGCTCTGCCATGTCCAGTACTGTATCCAAGAGGTATTTGCCCAGGGGAATAGGATGATGCTGCAGGTGAACCCTGTGCCTGAGCTCCTGTGCCGGCTGGCTCCTGGAGCCACCAAGGAGGCTGCACCCACTGGCCCAGGACAACTCGGCCCTCCATGGTCCTGGGGCTCACCTGCTCTTCTGCTATGCGCCTGAGAAGGGCCGATGAAGAAGAAGGGTGCCCACAAGCGCATCTCCAGGCCGGTGGCCGTTCCTGTGTCTCATGGTTGACTCCAGTGCCTGCACACCTTCCCCAGGGAAAGGGAGCACAGCAGCGACTGCATTGAGCCTCTCCGCTTCGTAAATGCCAATCCCTGTGCTGCAGAGCTGAAACCCTTGTCCTCCTGGACAGGGTTGCATGTGTGCTGTGTGCCAGACCTAGGTCCTGTCTAACTTACTCACTGCTTTGGCTACCTGTTGTCAGATGCACGGGGCATGTATCTCCTCCTGGCCCTTGTCTTTTGTCTCTGTGGCTGGGGTTGAAATCCTCCCAGCACCGTTCCCAAAGCAGCTGTGCACTGGTGTGTTAAAGGCACGGGGATGCTTGCCTCTGCCCAGCAAGGCAGAGCCTAGCTGGAGTGTTGTGTAGCCGGTGCCTGAGTGTGTGCGACTGTGCTGCCTCCAGACCTGCCTGCACCCCTTCCCCCTGCTTCTGGGGCTCATAGTTAGACTTGAGACTTAAAGGAGGGCTCCCATATCTCTCTCTGCCACCTGGGACCATCATCAGCATCTTACCTGGTGACACTGATGTCATGGGGCCCATTCCCCATTCTCTTGGCACTGGAAGGCACCAGCCCAACTCCAACACTTGGTGTTAGCAGCTGCAGCCAGGTACTGCTGACCGCGAGGCCTCATGAGCAAAGAAGGGGGTTGTTCTTGACGATGGAGTCCTGACTGCAAAATTGTAAATGACCTGCAAATGTGGAAACAGAAGAATGAGGTAAGGAAGATGGTATGTCAGTTGTCTGTCCCCTGGGGAAGCCGTTCCTTAGGCCTGCTCCCAGTCTGCACCAAGTCCTGGAGACATCTTGGGGAGGAGACCTCTCCAGTCACCCCCAGCCTTGCTGCTCCAGGTCCATTGGCATGCAGATGGCACAGACCAGCTTAGTAGTTTGCAAGATGTGTTTGCTTTAGCTGCACAGTCTGTGAGAGCATTGGTGGAATACCTGCCAGTAATTTGGAAACCAGTCTCCTTGCTGAGCAATGCGGATTGGTTTACCCATTTTATCTTCTTTCTCTGGAAGCCAGCTGATGTGCCACTGTAAGCTGACACTGTACCTCTTGTGATTTGAATATGATCAGAGGTTTTTGAATGGGGCAACAGCATTTCCTATTTTGGTTTATAAGCCAAAATACAATGACTTCACATTTTGCTTTCCTTGAACTGCCAGGAGCTGGGTATTCATGAGAACATAAATGAAACTGAGTTCAGGTTGTCTCAAGGAGGGACGTTGTCTTCTCACCTGGCTTCAGGCCTGGGCAGTTAACTGACCTGCAGTCGCCCCAGCTTCCCACTTTCCAGGCAGCTTGACCAGCAGGACGGACCTCCCGGGGCTTCACAGCACTGCCATCAGCACTGCCTCACGCGCCCGCCATCCAGCCTGCATTTCTGTCCGCGCCGCGCTGTGAACTCTGGCAGGGGCTCCGCCTCGTTATTTAGTGACTTGACAACGGGCTGCTGCCCTTTCCCTTCGGCCAGACGCAGGGGATGCGCTTGGCAGGTACGCGAGCAGCTGGAGCCGCGCTGCCCGCGAAGCTGCGAGCCGGCTGCTGCGGCACCTGCCAGCACTCTGTGCCTCTGTTCGTGGTGGGCGTGTGGGTCTCCGAGTGACTGCGCGTTCTGCGCTCAGCAGAAGGCAGGGAGGGGACCGTATAACCGTCTGGGGAGAGTTGTGCCACACCAGATCTGTACAAGTGGCACGGCATTGCGGGGGCTGCCGCGCAGCTGCCGCCAGCCGCACCTATCTGGCCTCGAGCTGTTGGGTATTGAAAGGGCAGACAGGCTTTACACTAAAAAGAAGTAAAGAAAAATCAGGCGACTGTGCAGATCTCGGGGAGTGTCTGAAACGCACATATGCGCTGCCTCCACCTCTCTGTCCCTCTCTGCAGCTCTATGGAGAGCAAAGCCAGGATGCAGACCCAAGGGATGACCCTGTCCTCTGCTGCGCCTGGTGACTCACCAGCTGATCCTGCAGCTTCCTGGGAAGCCTGGCATGGAGACACCTGGGCTCGGGTATCTGCAGCCTGGTGGCTCGGCCTCACCTCCCGGAAGGTGTAGGTGTCCTTGGCTGAAGCAGCCATGAACCACATCAGAGAGCTGGGAGATGGCTTTCTCAAGGATGTTTCAGCACTGGGGTGTTTGGGGAGTGTTGTTTTCCTTCAGCGTTTGATTTGGGAAACCTCCTCTGCCAGAGCCTGGGTGCTGACACAACTCCCTTCCAGCCAGTCCCAGGAGCGTCGGTCCCTGCAGCCACGCAGCGGAGCCCCGAACGTCTGGCTGCTGGCGCTGACCACCCCGGGGATCGCTGCAGAGCGTGACGCACACGGCGGGCAGCAGCCTCATGCCTGATGTGGAGAGGGCAGCAGCTGTGCTCGGGCAGCCCTCCTGCGACATCCATGCACAGGCAGACCCTGCACACGGCAGGGGACAATATTAACCAGAGAAAATCAGCAGCAGCCAGTGCCCCTCTGCCTGATGCAACCCACGGTGTGGAGCTCACGCACTGGGATTCCCGGTGGCAGAGGTGTCCTCAGGCATGGAGCCGCCCATGCGCCGTGTGGGTGCTCCTGGCAGGCGTGGAGCTGGCTCGGGACCTGCAGAGCCATGTGAGCCAGTGGTGTTGGACCTGAGGGGGAACTTCACCTTGACTGCAGGTACCTCACGCTGCCATGCCTGCTCTGCCTGTTCTCGCTCAGCTGAGCTGAGCAATGCAATGCGCTTTTGAAGGACAGAATAACAAAAATGTCCTCGTTCAAAACTCACAATGAACCAGCCAAGCCCAGCACCCAGGGCATGTGCATAGGCAGGTAACCATGGATAAACAGAAAAGACAAAAATCCTTTTTATTCTGGCTTAGAGATATGTGATTGCACAACTCTGATCTCTGTGGGAAAAGCTCTCAAGCATCTTCTACCCTGTCACGTGGCTCCTGGGAAACAGGGATCGGGGAGACTTTCGCTGGTACTTCAGGCCACCTGGCCCGCGGCAGGGAGGAAGATAAGCCAGGGGCACTGGCGCGGTGCCACGGGTGTACCACGGCACCAACTGCTTCCTGCCACTCTTTCCAGGGAACTGGCTTATCATTTGGCCTCCAAGCCTCCTGGCAGAAGAGTTTCCTGCTGCAGCTCCTGGGCACAGCAAGGAGAAGGGTGCATGCTTACGAACTGGCCCAGGCCCCCCCACTCCTGTCTTGCCCCGAGGGCACACTGGGAGCTGGCACAGGTACAGCGCTCTGCTCGTGCAACTCCTGCTCTGGTGGGGGCCATGGGGCCCTTTGCCACATGCAGCCTGTGCAGAGCAGAGCCTCGGCTGCCGGGATGTCTGTAGAGCTGACCTCAGGGCACCGCTGGGATGTGTAGAGCTGAATGGAGCTGGTGGGATCTGCCCTTTGGTCCATCTCCCAGCTGGCAGGCAACATGGCTCTGCTGCCCTTCTCTGAGAATCAAGCATCTGTCCTCCCCGCCGCTCCTCAGACACAGATGATGGATGGTGGTGGCTGGAAGAACAGCCTGCTGAGAGCAGCAAGGGAAAAATCCTGCTCCAGGGATCATCCCTTGGTGAATGGGCCCCTTGTAACACGACCGCTCTGGCTCTGGGCTGGCTGAGCCCGTGCACGCTCCCTCCTGCTGAGCCTGCCGCCACCAGCACTGCACAGCGGGATGGCCGGCCACCGGCACCTTCAGGAAGATGGCACCACACACACGGTCACTGCTGCCAGACCAGACACGGACACAGGCCTCTGGGGATTTGCAGCCGCTGTGCTGCTTGCTGCCGTTCGCGGTGCTCAGCCAAGCGCTCCTGAAATGCGCCCACTAAGGCTGCGCACAGAGCAAAAGCAGATGCCCCTCTTGGGCATTGCTTGGCAATCCAGGAGGTTCTCTGTGACACAGGACTTGCGGTGCTGTGGAGAGCCGGGGCACAGAGCGATCTGACTGCAGTCCTCATGCAGAAGGCTTCCACAGCAGGTCCGCTTTTGGCTGCGGGCAGGGAAGGAGGTGGGTGTCTACCCATCCACGCTGTCAGCGGGGTCTTCAGTTGTCGTGTTTACCCCTTTCGTCTTTGCCAGCAGCTGGTCCTTGAGCCCGCCATTGGGCAACGTTGGGGCTGTTTGTTGGGCTGGGTGTATTGAGGTTACAGAACCACCCACCGGCCCCAGGGCTGCTCAACGGCTTGTTGGCTTTGGCCAGTGGAGGTGCAAGAGCTGTGAGCTCTGGGGAGGGGTGAATGCAGCCCCCACAGACTGTGGCACAGAATCAGTATGGGCAACTTCCACATAGGTGATCAGGGCTACAAGTCCTCCTTGCAGGGGACAGGGAGCCGTCAGTTGGTGCTGCTGCCAGGACCAGCCAAGTGAGGGTGGTCCAGCACCACCAAGTGTGCAGCTGAGCTGGGTGGGGAAGGCTGGTCGCATGCAGGAGCCGCTGTGCCCTAATGGGGGAGAGATGCTGGGACGCTGGCATGGAATGGTTCATCCCACCCAGCCACGCCGGATGGCTCCCAGCTGACTTGTACGGCTCTTGTCCTGCAAGGTGGTTGTCCAGGGCGAGGGAAGTCCTGGCATGGAGGCAGCCCCTGTGTGCAGGGGCTGGGGAGCATGTGGGGGGCTGTGACACCTGGCCTTCAGGTGAAAGACCAGCAGGGACCATGGGTCACCCTGTAATGAGGCTGGGGGACAGCTCGGAGGGGCTTGGGAGACAGCTGAAGGCTAAGATCCCTCGATCTGCCCTGGCCAAGAGGAGGACAGCTCTGGGAGGCACAAAGTTATGCAGCAAATGTGCAGCCCTGGGCTGGGGCCAGGAGCCTGATGGTGGTGGCCAATGGGCCAGTGTATGGGAAATGCTGCCAGTGCATGTGGAGGTGCTTGCTGCAGGATCGGAGATCTGACCACAGGTGAGATCAGGGGCGGGAAGGCAGCTGAGAGCTCAGGGGAGACAACTGCCTGGAGTAGGAAGGAAGGTGGGGAGGAAGGTGGGGAGGAAGGCAGCACGGCACAGAGGCGAGGTACATGGGCTCTGGAGGCAGGCAGGGGTGCTTTGTTCTCCTGGAGGCCACAGCTCAGCACCCTTTGAGCCCAGGGGCCAGCTCCAGGTACTGCCAGGGCCCAACGTGGCTGGTGCACCCATTCCTGCATGCCTGCAGCCATGCCCCGGGTGCATGGTGCGCCAGACCACAGCACAGTGCAGCTCTCCCAGCCTGGGGCAGGTGGCAGGCACGGGGGCACAGTGCTGCTGCCAACGTAGTTGGCTGTTACACCCAGTAATGTGGCTGGTGACCTGGCTATTCCTGTTTGCCATCGTGAAAGAGGAAGTCAAGTTTCCAGGAAGAGTAAAATGGAAAAAAAGGGATGCGACGAGCGAGGGAAGGCATGCAGTCGACTCAATATGAGTGATAAAGCAAGCTTCAACTTTATTGCAAAACCTTACACATATTTATACACTAAGTTCTACCTTATGCATACTTGTCTTACAATCATTGGCTTAGCTCTAAAGAGTGCATTATCATACTCCTCCTACTTGCGCTTACTGCTACGTGGTCCGGGTTCCATCCTGTTTTTCTTATACAGTGCTGCTTCTTAGCTGTTTACCACAGCTCCTTCTCCTCAAGGCCGAGCCCTGCAGATGTCCAGCTGTTTACCAGCTTCCCAGTGCCACAGCTCCCTCTTCTCAAGGCCGAGCCGTGCAGATATCTAGCTGTTCACCAGCTTCTCAATGCTGCAGCTCCTTCTCCTTAAGGTCGAGCCGTGCAGAGTGATCCCAACATCTCCCCCTTTTTGTTTTTGTATAAACAAAACCTGATGGATCATTTGCAACCCAAGGACTGTGAGGAAGATGGACCCTCTGTACATTCTTCTATCGTCCTGTGCCGCGAACTCAGCCCAGCAGTCGGTAGGTGCCAGCTTTACGTGGGCGTCCCCACGGAGGCAACGGTGGCCTTGCCGTACACCGGCCCACTGCCCTTCAGGAAATCCCGGTATTACACATTTGTAGAGGAACGAGTTTCGACACATGTGGCCAGCGAGTGTCGGAACTCACCTCAGTTGTCAGCTTTTAACACAGGGAGCCTATGGCGTATGCACCCGCTGGCCAGACGTGCTGCACGCGCCACAGCCATCCCATCTATTGGTTCGTAGGCTTTGTTCACACGGCATTTTTTCATAACTCAGCAGTCACATATCAACTTATGCTTAAGTCAATAGCAGAATATTACAAAGCAAAACAATTCTAGCTGTACTACTTCTAGTGATATAAACTACTCCTAGTGATAGAAAAAAGGTACTTGTATAAGGCTATGAAGACCAATATTATATCTTACCAAAGCATTTGTAGTTATAGAACGCTTTGCCTCAAAAGCTTTCCACGTTCATCTCATGATACCGCAAATTTCAGTGTGATTTACCCCTACATTTTCTTTTGACTGAGGTGGCATCCAGATTGCGATGACACCTGATAGTGTCATGATGTGTCCAACGATGACGATGGCGACTGCCCCACCCATGGCCTCACCCACTTCGAGGCACCTGCAAAGTGGGTTACCCATGGTTTTACCCATGGTTTTAAACAGCCACCACCGTCAACCTCGTCCCCTGGTTAGCAGTTGAAAAGGTCCTTTCTCCTTCCGCAAATAATTTAACACATATAAGGCTTTATTCAAACGTTCTTAGGGTAATGTGGTAGCCTCTCCCCCTTTTTGTTTTGAGATTATCTAACAAAGCTCATTCATTGGGTGTGTAAGATACTTGTTTGAGTTATTAGCTAGCCAAGCATTCTTTACTATCTTTTGAACCATTCCTTGTAGACAATGCAATAAACGTGGTACAATAAGCATTAGTATTAAGATAACAAGTACTATAACAACTGCCCCTTTTATTAAGTCTTGTAACCATCCACTTAGGCCCAAACTTGACAGCTATGATTCGAGGTTTAGTGAACTTGTCTGTAACCTGTCCGTTAAGTCCTTCAGTTTTTGTAATTGTTGAGTTACCGACTGTGATGTATCTGTTAAATTCATACAACACATGCCATCAAACTCCTCACACCCGTGCCCTTGGGCCAAAAGTAGGAAGTCGATAGCTGCCCTATTTTGCAATGTCGCATGCCTTATTGAGTCAGTTTCCATTAACAAAGCACTGAGTGTTGCAGAAGTAGCATTGGTTTGTTTCGCTAGCCAACATCCCAATTTATTTAAAGTGGTTAAGCCTTGGGCAGCAGCGACCCCAGGGGCAAGGAAAGAGGTTAGTATGGTTTTGTCCGCAGTCCAAAAATCCAGTTGGTCATTGCACTCTTCCTGATATTTTCAAATCTGTCATCTTATTCTATGCCGTCGGGTAAGGTTCAATATCATAGAAGTGTTGGGAGTTAACAATGTTAGGTGCCCCAATGTGTAAGGACCACCTCTCAAACGGGAGGGAACACCTTGCCATGCACGATCACCACAAATCAAGAATATTCCTTTAGGGAGTCTCATTGGGACAATAGTAGAGCGTGAGATGTTGCTCGTTGTATAATTACACCAATTGGTAGCATTCTGAAAAATGGCTAACGTGGGGTTTACATCCTGTGACCTGGCTATCTTCTCAGTAATTTTCTGCAAAGCTTGGTGTTGATCCTCATTCAGTTGACGTCGCTCTGGAGCCTCCACCAAAGACTCCAGGAGCGGCATCAATGGCCTTAGATCATCATTAGTAATTCCGCAAATATTGCGAACCCACTGTATATCCCCCATTAATTTTTGGACATCAGAAAGATTTTCTATTTTCGCCTTAATCTTTATTTTTTGTGGGTGGACCGCTTGCCCTGGTAATAATCCAGCTCAAATATTGCTATGGTCCCTTCTTTTTTTTTTTTTTTTTTTTTTTTTTTTTTTGGTGCTATTTTTAAACCCCGTTTTCCTAAATAGTGCTCTAAGTGCTGTAAAATGTGGTCTGCATTCAATTGTGTCCCTGCTATTAATATATCAACTATATAATGATACATTATTAAATCTGGATACTTTTTCCACACCGGTTCTAGAGCCCATGCCACAAATGTCTGACACATCGTAGGTGAATTTTGCATTCCTTGTGGTAACACTACCCAATGATACCTCTTTGCTGGCTCTCCTTTATTTACCGATGGTACCGTAAAGGCAAACTTCTCCGCATCCTCAGCTGCTAAGGGAGTGGTAAAAAAGCAATTGAAATATACTCTTCGATTCCCTGCAAAAGAAATGATACATTTGTGACAATAATTACAACGACATAGAACAAACCCACAACACCGTTTTACAAATATGGCATATTGAAGTTCCTGCTCTTGAACGTCCGGGGAGAGCCGCTGAGACAGTCAACGAGCCGTCATTCCGCATACAAAAGAGTGAAAGCATCAGCTGGCGGTACGTCGGAGTTGACTGCGTCCGTGGGACGTGTAACAAGATCTTCAGGTCTTACTGCCGGCCGTACCAACCTGGCCGGTACCTGCTTCACTCCGTCCCCTCCCTCTCTGCCAAAGTCTCTTGTCTCATGCCTCGCCAATGTTGGGCAGGGTCGTATCTTGACTTGGGGGAAGGATCATCCCAGGCAGCCCCCTCCTGTTGCGGCACGGGTCAGGAGGCGGGGGCCAAGGAGGACTCGCCACCTCCGTTGGTTGCGTTAGCGGGGGGGGGGGGCGGGGGGGGTGGGGGGGGCGGGCGGGGGTTGCTCGTTCTCACCATCCCCAGCTCGGCCTCCCTTCTCTCCCAAGGCTGTGGCAGCGGCAGCTGCTGCCGCCGTCCGCTCTGATTTTATCGCCTTTATAGAGTCTCTGACTAATCGCCAGGTTGTTAACACTTTCGCAGCCGTATGATCCTCTTTAGAGGCTGCCTCAAACACCAATTTCCCTGCTTTCTCCCAGGTAGGTAACTCAAAAGCTGTTGCAGAGTCTGCTGCTAGCCCCTGGCTCTTCAAAACAGTCTCCAATAGCAATTGCCATGTTGTTGCTAGCTCCGCTGCTTGCCCATCTCCTTTCGAGACTCGCCCCATTGATCTTTCACACGGGCACACAGGGGAACACCGAGTACATTGTTCTGGGCAACGTTGTCCCGTCTTGCCCTCACATATATCATCGTAGACCTGTTTCTCTGACTTATCTATGCAGCCGGTTTCCTCGGTGCATCTGGCACCTCAGGCGGAGCAGTCGGAGTCGCTGAAGGTCCTGGACCCTCTGACTCAGTTAAAAAGGGATTGGTTGAAGGTGGTTTAACAGCCTCCTCCATATCAGCTGCAGCTTTTCTCTCTGCCTTTAAGGCTTTTAATGTGTTTAACATCAACTTCCATGTCGTCACTAACTCTGCGGTGGTTTTATCTCCATTTCCAATATGTTCCTATAACATTTTTCCTATCTCCTCCCACGTCTCTGCCTTAAACGCCACAGACGCATTGGGGGGGTACCCTTTTTGGCACCAAATTAGAAGCCTTCTAAGTGTATATTCATCATATTTCAGTCCTCTCTTAGAGAGCATATGCAGCAGGAGTCTGACCATCACCCCTTCTTCATGCGATGCGTTCTGCCTTTAGTTCTTTTAATGTCTCTAGGATCAACCTCTAGAGCGTCGTAGATTTTATACTGTCTTTGTTGCCTGTGCTATTCGCTTTTCAGTTTTATATCTTTTCATGCAATGAATAACATCTCTCCAAGATTTCATTAATTTTTTGCTGATTTTTCATCATCGATTACTAGATCCCACAAACAATCTCCATAAGAACGCCACTTGTCTACTTCAAACATACTTTCAGGGTCTTTAAAAAACCCTTTCGCTTTCCCTAACGCAATTAACCCAGCCAGATCTTTTAATTGGCTTACTCCCCGCTTTTCTAAAAAGCATTTTAAGGTTTCGAATGCTACCTCTATTTCCATTGCGCGCTACGTTGACCTTCTTAATTATCCAGTCAATTATTTTTGCAGCCTTTTCCCTTGGGTAGCCTTCTTTCGGACGGCGAACCCCTTCTTAATTATCCTGGGTTCAAGCACGGATCAGGCACGCCGCGACAGCGTCCGCCAATCTTCTGCTCCCTGGTCGCTGCTACCAGTGCTTCTCTGATCTCGCTGTCCGGTGAAAAACAAGGATGGGGGTCCCTGTTCGGGCGCCACTTGCGACGAGCGAGGGAAGGCATGCAGTCGACTCAATATGAGTGATAAAGCAAGCTTCAACTTTATTGCAAAACCTTACACATATTTATACACTAAGTTCTACCTTATGCATACTTGTCTTACAATCATTGGCTTAGCTCTAAAGAGTGCATTATCATACTCCTCCTACTTGCGCTTACTGCTACGTGGTCCGGGTTCCATCCTGTTTTTCTTATACAGTGCTGCTTCTTAGCTGTTTACCACAGCTCCTTCTCCTCAAGGCCGAGCCCTGCAGATGTCCAGCTGTTTACCAGCTTCCCAGTGCCACAGCTCCCTCTTCTCAAGGCCGAGCCGTGCAGATATCTAGCTGTTCACCAGCTTCTCAATGCTGCAGCTCCTTCTCCTTAAGGTCGAGCCGTGCAGAGTGATCCCAACAAAGGGAGGGGGAGGCTTTGAACAGGCAGTTGAAAAAAGGCCAGTGGGAGCTGGCCTCCCAAGAAAGGTCACCCAACTTCCATCATGGTCCCAAATAAAACATTTTGGGGCCCTCCATCCTGAAGTGGGATGTGGCAGGAAGGTGGGTGTGGTGATCATCTTTGCAGCTTTGATGTCTAATTATCCACAATAAGTGTTAATTACTGCCTGGGCATGTTCCTGGATGGAGTGTCTTTTGCAAGGCGCTGGTTCAGCATGGTGAGCGGGGCCATACTGGTCCCCAAGTGGAGGAGACGATGGCCAGACAAGGCTGTGGCATGTCCTGGAGCAACAAGAGTGCTGCCATGCTTGGGCTGGAAGGCATGGGCCTTGGTGATGAGCAGGTGAGTATAGAGGCTGGAGCTGCTGGAGCCATACAGTCCATTCTACTCTCTTTAAAAACCAACAGAAAATCAGGTTCATCATAGAATAATTTAGGTGGGAAGGGACCTTCAGAGACTGTTCTGTTCCAACTCAGAGCAGATCTGATCAGATCAGATTGCTCAGGGCTGTGTTTAGTCAGTGTTGATCACCTCCAGGGGGAGGGAAGGGACCTCTGGAGATCTGCCCCCTCTGCTTAAAACAGGGTCAGCCACAAGCAGCCTGAGGTCCTGAGGCTGCTCAGTACCATGTCCAGTTGGCTTTTGAGTATTTCCAAGGATAGAGACACTGCAAGCTCTTTGGGCAACCTGTGACAGTGTTTGACCACCTTCACAGTAAAAAAGGGTTTCCTGATGTACAGAGGGGATTTCCTGTCCTGTCTTGCCTCTTGTCCTGTCACTGGGCACCACTGAAAAGAGCCTGGCTCAATCTTCTTTACTCCCTTCCTTCAGGTACTTATATACATCGATGAGATCCCCCTGAGCCTTCTCTTCTCCAGGATGAACCGTCCCAGCTCTCTCAGCCTTTCCTCATAGGAGAGAATCACAGAATCATAGAATCTTTGTGTTGAAAGGGGCCTTTTAAGGTCATCTAATCCACCCCCCTGCAATGAGAAGGGACATCTTCAACTAGATCAGGTTGCTTAGAAGCTCCAGTCCTGTCATCATCTTTGTGACCGTTTGCTGGACTGTCTCCAGTATATCCATGGCTGTTGTACTGGGGAGCCCAGAACTGTGGTCTCACCAGTGCTGAGCAGAGGGCAAAGATCACCTCCCTTGACCTGCTGGTGATACTTTGCCTAAGGCAGCCCAGGTGCTGCAGGAACACATTGCTAGCTCATGTTTAGCTTCTCATCCACCAGGATGGCCAAGAATTCTTCTGCAAAACTGCCTTCCAGCAGGCCACCCTCCCCTGCACTGGTGCCAGGGGGAGGACTTGGGATTTCCCTTTGTTCAACTGCATGAGGTTACTGTTTGCATTTCCCTTTGCTGAACTTCAAAGTGCTTGCTCCCAGAGCTCTGTAGCCACTGTTGATACCCTCCAGGTCACTCCTGGCAGTATCACTGCTGCCCACATGAATGGGAACCAAGACTTAATAGTCTGAGGGCTGGACAAATCTTGTCAGTCTCTCTGCAGCATCCCAGATCCTGGCCCCAGGTCTCTGTGAAGCCCCTGTAAATCTCCTCCTCATTTTTTCTGATGGTGCACAGCCTGCTCAGATGCACCAGGTACTCTCAGCAGTCCCAGACCTCGATGGCAGCATCCACCCTCTGGAGCTCAGCTCTAGAGGCTGAGGCCTCCATTGTGCCAAGGGGATTAGCACCAGTCCATGCAAGAGCACGTGTCCTGCAATGCGTTGAGAACATTGCTGCTGGGTCTTCAAGAAACCCTCAGCAGAGACACTGGGCATTCTCATGACAACAGCTATGATTCCTGCTACGTCCTTGCCAGCTGCACTCTCCAGTGGACCAAATGCACCAGGAGCAGCTCCCAGCACAAGTGGGAACAGAGCCAGAACTGCTGTGCAAACAGACAGCACCGCCACCAGCACCAGCCCTGGCAGTGTCCCCGCACTGTCCTGCCAACTGCCCCATCAGCCACTGACCATCTGCTTGCAACCCCTGTTTGCAGAGTAACCTGCAGCCACTACCTCCAGCCTGGCCTCTGGAGCCCAGTAGCGCCCAGTACAGACCAGCAGCACCCAGTACCCTGCCCAGCTGCCGGAGCCCACCTAGGCTCTCTGCATAGGCTGAGGGACACGTGTGCTGCCTTCTCATTTGCAAGTTCAACCAGTAGCAAAGCTGCACGTGTATCCTGGAGGCACACACAGAGGACACTGACACGGCTGGTCAGACAGACTACCACAGACCACTGCCACCACTAGCCCCCACAGACAAGGCACTGCCACCACCAGCCCCCACAGACAGGACCTGCATCACACAGGAGCACAGGCGGCCACATCCCCTTCTCCTCTGGGGCTGGCAGAGGCAGGAGGTCACCAGTGCAGGCACACACACACGACACTCTCTAGTGTCACAAGTGCACGCACAGATCCCCCAAGCACCAGCACAGCCCCTCTGTCTGCCTGGCACCCCTGCCCAGATTCCCACCTTCTGACCCCCCTCTGTGGATCCCCTACTGCAGCCTGAAGTTTGCTGGTGAACACACACACCCCAGGACTGGGGAAGAACCCTCCGCCACCACAAGCCACCACCAGGCACAGGGGCTGTGACCCACAGTCCTGCTCCAGCTGCTGGCGTGGAGCCCCTCGCTCACACCAGTCCCCCTCAATAGCTGGTGTTTGGGACGCAGTCTGTGGGACCATCCCCAGATCCAGCGAGCCGAGGCCCCTCCAGCTGCTGATGCTGAGACCCTCGGGGTTACATCTGTACCACCTGTAAAGTCCTGCTGTGCCTGCAGTTTCTTGATAGCTCATCAATTAGTGACGCAGATCAGGTATGTTTCTGGTTATTGTCTTCGTTAACACTAATTGGTCGGGTTTTATGTCTCTGTGCTTGCCTCCCTCCATTTCCTTATCATCTCAACAGAAAAAATAAAGACCCTCTTACACCACACATCATGACCAATTTGTGCAACTGGCCAGGTTTGTTCCTATCGCCGCCTCCCGTATCATTTGTTGATCAGGTTTGTCCCGGTATGTTCTTCTTGGTGTCTCCTTTGACTAGATGGCTCGTTTGACCTCAAAGGAGCCGGTCCTCGCCATCCGCACTGCCTTACACCACCGAAGCCCCACCGGCCACCAAGGCCGGGGCCGCTGCTGAGATCCTGGCCGTAGCCCCACCAAGGAGCGTGGTCTCCTCCCGGGGTACTACGCAGTGCCTTTGGATGGACGCAGCCTGGTTCTGTTATCCTGGCATGGACGTGTTCCCTCTCTCTTAATCAAATCTTAACATTTGATTTACTCCACCTGCTACTGAGCACACACCAAATAATCTGTTACGGTTCTTGCTGCTGCACAGTAACAGCTCAGAGCTGGGTATGGGGACACTAGGACTGTTCCTCCCTGTGCATGCCTTTTTACCCACCTTGAACATCATCTGCCATTTTTACCGCAGTCACTGCAGGTTGCTTGGTTTTCCTGCAGTTTTTGCAGCTGGCACTTTTCTTTGCAAAGCTGAGTAATTTAATACCATCTGCTCCTTTGCAGTTCACAGCAATTCCCAGACCATGTCTGCACGTGTTAAACAGCCCAGCTTTCAGCGTGGGTCGCTCTAGGTCCCACTGGTGACTCCCTCACTGAGAAGAGGGCTCATTTTTTCTTGTCTTTTCTTTCCTTTGAGGATTTGCAGCTTTTGCCTCCATGACATTCCAGCAGCAACCACCACAGCTGAACTATGTGCAGAAATTTTTCCTGCTGTTTCCCCGCAACCTAGTTCGTATGGAAAATAGCAAATATTCACCCCCTGCTTGCCTCGCCCCTGTCATTTATGGTTTTACGCCCTTTCTACGTCCCTGCTCAGGATGCACCCTTCCTCCTGACCGCAGAGGACACGATCTACCTAGCCCCGAGTCTGCACAGACAGCCACCGCCCCTCACGCCGGCCGGCTCGCCTTCCCCTGCTCCCTGGCGCGGCGGTTTCGGTCCAGGGCTCTCTGTTGGTGTATTCGTGACTCTGACCCGACTCCAAGCTCTCCGATAACAGCTCCCCGCTGCCGCCAGCACACCCTGCTCTATGCGCCTGTGCGTTTCATACTTCGGTGCCGTCCCGGTGCCTTCCCGGTGAGCCTCCTCCCGTGGCGTGCCACTGTTCCGTTGAAGATGAAGTGTTCCAGTTCCTCAGCCCTATATATTATATTTATTTTGGTTCTCTACTTTTTTCTGTATTGTTTTTAAACAGGATTCTTCTTCTTTAAACTGCTCTTTGCTTTTCCTTTTCTCCATACTGATTTTCACCAATGGTGTAAATTTGGCCTCTCCTTTGCTTGGAGATGCAAAACTTTTATGACAACATCTTTTCACCTTCTCAGCCTCATTTTATGAGCTCATGTCCCTGCTTTTACTATCTGACCTCCACGTGGTACCTGGACCATTTCAGGGAATGTCGCAGAGGGCCTGGCTTTCACCTTCCTGCCCGAAGCCTTCATTTTCATGCCAAAACCTCTTTCCTCCATTTTCCTCTGTGTGGGGCAGACAGTCAGTGTCTCCTCCCCAGCACTTACTGCAAGCCTTGCCAGAAACCTCCAGGGATCTGGCCACCGCATGCCCTGCAGGTGAGTCACGATGTGACTCTGGATCACAAGCCCCGACGCGTTCGCTGGGTCCCTCATCAGGGAGGACCGTCACCAGCACCACATCCCCGTTAGGCTTCGCTGCCTGACCTGGGACAGGAATTTCTTTCAGAGGTACTGCTAGCTCCCGGCTGCTCAAGTGTGTGGCTGCCACACAGCTCCTGAAGTGAGCCATGGTGGCCCATATGGCCACGGAGGCCCCTGTTCCCCTGCCTGAGGAGGAAATGACTGTCTTTAACCGGGCTGCTTCTGCGCCTGCCCTGTAGCCTCCACCCCAGAGCCAGGCTCGCGTGCCACCCGGGAGGGCCGCAGGGTGACTCTTCAGTGCCATCAGCCAGTAACCCGCCCCGCGGAGCCGTGAGCTGCTCCCTGCTCAGGCCCGGGAGCTCCGGAGCCGCGCAGTGCGGGAGGCAGCCAAGCTTCCATGCTGGGTCCATGCTGCAAGACCCTGCCCTGCCTTCCTCAGTGCGTGCTCTTCATCCTGTGCAGTCCTCCTCCCATTCCTGCGTGCGAGACCGGCTTTTGTCTATGTCCCCAGTACCACAAGGTGGTAACAGCCAAGCCTTGAGGAGGTGGTCATTGGCAGATGATGCTCTGGCCCGGGGCTAGGAGACTGGTAACTTCAGAATGCTATGAGGTTTCCTCCTGGTTTCTTTTGTATATCCTAGTGGATATATAAAAAATAAGCCACTGGCTTTCAGTTAGGTCTAGTTAAATGACTTCTGGCTAGGTGTATAAGAAAAGATCGTATCAAGAAATGGCCTTATAGTGGTTAGGTTTAGTACAAACATGGAACAGCTAACAGGAAGAGCTTATCACCAGAAAAGAGACCCTAGAAAGCAGAAGGGCTAAACCGCAGCTGGAGGGTTGCAAGCGACCATCCTGCTCCACAGGGATTGCTGGGCATCCATGACTTTGCTAGCAAGGCACAAGCTAATGAACAAGAAGGCTGGGAAATGGGACACTTGGAGATCAGGTGAAAAGTGTGGTGGAAATTGAAAGACGTGGAACTGGAGACCAAGAGAAGACAGTCTGAGGGCAAGGGGTGTTGGTAGGAATACAGGAATGGCTGAGATGGGCCAGGACAAGAGCCCATCCTTATGCTGTAGCAGCATGCAGGACTCTGAGATCTGGAGATGGCACAAGTCTAGACTGTGTGAAAGACACAGGTTGGCCATTCACCCTGGATTTGGCTAAAGCATTTTCTAATTAATTTCCAAGAAAGGGCAGAAGTCTAATGAAGCCTCTTGGTTGACATGGGAGCCCAAATCATGGAGGTCCTCTGGAGATGGCATTATGGTGTCTGCAGGTTGGTGTGGGAAGAAGCTGAACTAACCCCAGTACAGAGTGTGGTGAGGCCTGAGAGCTGTAAAATGTCCCTGTTACACTCTGGCACTTTGGGTAAATTGTGGCATTTCAGGTGCTTCCCCATGTATGTAATGCAGATGGTGGTAGGACAGTTGCAGTTACATCAGCCCAGAGCAAAGGTCCATGTCTCCACTATGCTGCAGCCAGCTCTGTCCAGTATCAGAGTCTACACTAAATATGTAATAGCAGTGCAAGCTTGTACGGACACGTCCCTGATCCTATCTATCTTCCACCTCCTAGTAACCTGTGGCTGAGGGACCTCCTGAGATGGAGGTGTGTCTTTGCATTTAACAACTCTCAGTGCACTTCTCTGCCTTTAATTTGTCCTATCACTTTTTAAGCCCATGCAAATCTCCAGGCTACACAGCAGGTTATGGTAAGGAGTTCTAATCTACACTTGTTTCCAGCTATCAGCTATAAAGCTGTGGCAAAAAATCCATTTTCCAGGACATTACCAGGTTAATTAAGGCAAATAACCTAAGGTAATGCATTTAAGGAGAGTAAGTTTCTTTCTATTAAACAGTAGTAGAACTATTCATCCCTGAAGTCTACAGCAGAGTGGTTCTGGGGCTGCCTCCTCTCCAGGAGCATGGCACGTGGGCTGAGTCATTTCAGGACGGCAAAAGGAGCTGAGAAATACGCAGAGGCCCCAGCTAGAGGAAACAGATGCTCCGCTGCTGGCTCCCCTGACCATGGATGGAGAGACTAGAAATACGGCACAACAACATACACTACGGGCTCTCAGCTCTTGGGTGGATCCCACAGCACAGCTCTCTATAGAGGTTCCATGGAGAGCTGGAGAATTGGAGGGATGGAAAGCACAGCATCTGAGTGAATTGAGTGTACACATCAGTGAGAGGCCAAACCACTCTAAGCTGAGGGTGTATGTAGTCCAAACACCCCCAGAAAAACTAGACATACTGAGGCATTAAAAGCAAACACAACTAATGTATTCCACTCCAGTAACATCTAACATGACCCTGACATAGGGCCTACATGGAAATATGCTCTCCTTGCAAAATTCAGGTTTGAAAACCTGCAACTCTAATAATGCCCTGCAAATCTGCTAAGAAAAAAATGTTCTTCATGCATAAGGAAACAGACTAGGAGGAAAAGAAAAATACCCTTCTCACTACACCTCACACACCACAGAAGACATATTACATTTAAACCTGGATGAGGAAAACGAGGACAACATATTTCACCAAAATGACCTGAGATCACCATGGCATCATGAAGATGTGGTGGAATGGCTGCTATGACTGGAGCATTGGAATGGAAGGATACAGGCTCTTTAGGAAGGACAGGCAAGAGAGATGAGGAGGGGAGTCGCCCTCTATGTCAATGCCCAGCTGGAGCGCCTGGAGCTCTGCCTTGGGATGGATGAGGACCCAACCATGATCTTATGGGTCAAGATTAAAGGTATGGCAGGGACAAGTGACATTATAGTGGGAGTCTACGACAGGCCACCCGAACAGGAAAACTGAGCAGGTGAGGCCGTCTACAGACAGATAGAAACAGCCTCACATTCACAAGCCCTGGTCCCCATGGGGGCCTTCAACCACCCTGATATCTGTTGGAGGGACAACACAGCAGGGCATAAGCAGTCCAGGAGGTTCCTGGAATGTCTTGATGATAACTTCCTTCTCCAAGTGATAGAGGAGCCAATGATGAGAGATGCTATGCTGGACCTGGTTCTCATCAACAAGGAGGGGCTGGTGGGGAAGCTCAAGGTCAGCCATGAAATGATGGAGTTCAAGATCCTTAGGAGAGCAAGGAGGGAGCTCAGCAAGCTCACTACCCCGCACTTCAGCAGAGCAGACTTTGGCCTCTTCAGGGATATGTTTGGTAGAGTACCATGCAATAAAACCCTTGGAGGTAAGTGGGGCCCAAGAAAGCTGCTTGATATGCAAGGATCACCTCTTCCAAGCTCAGGAGCAATGCATCGCACAAAGAGAAGTCAGGCAAAAATGCCAGGAGGCCTGCATGGATGAACAAGGAGCTCCTGCACAAACTCAAACACAAAAAGGAAGCCTACAGAGGGTGGAAGCAAGGACGGGTAGCCTGGGAGGAATACAGAGAAATTGTCCGAGCAGCCAGGGATCAGGTTAGGAAAGCTAAGCCCTCATAGAATTAAAGCTGGCCAGGGACGTCAAGGGCAACAGGAAAAGCTTCTATAGGTACATCAGTGATAGAAGGAAGATGAGGGAAAATGCGGGCCCTCTCTGGAAGGAAATGGCAGACCTGCTTACATGGGATATGGAGAAGGCTGAGGTACTCAATGGCTTTTTTGCCTCAGTCTTTATTGGCAAGTGCTCAAGCCACACTGCCCAAGCCGCAGAAGGCAAAGGCAGGGACTGGGAGAATGAAGAACCACCCACTGTAGGAGATCAGGTTCAAGACCGTCTAAGGAACCTGAAGGCGCACAGGTCCCTGGGACCTGATGAGATGCATCCATGGGTCCTGAGGAAACTGGTGGATGAAGTTGCTAAGCTGCTATCCATCACGTTTGAGAAGTCGTGGCAGTCCAGTGAAGTATCCACCGACTGGAAAAGGGGAAACATAGCCCCCATTTTTAATAAGGGAAAAAAGGAAGACCCAGAGAACTATAGGCCAGACACTCTCACCTCTGTGCCCGGCAAGATCATGGAGCAGATCCTCCTGGAAACTATGCTAAAGCACATGGAAAATAAGGAGGTGATTGGTGACAGCCAACATCACTTCACTAAGGGCAAATCATGCCTGAAAAATTTGGTGGCCTTCTATGACAGGGTTACAGCGTTGGTGGATAAGGGAAGAGCAACTGACGTCACCTACCTGGAATTGTGCAAAGCATCTGACACTGTCCCACGTGACATCCTTGACTCTAAAATGGAGAGACATGGATTTGACAGATGGACCACTCTGTGGATAAGGAATTGGCTGGATATTTGCACTCAAAGAGTTGTGGTCAATGGCTTGACGTCCAAGTGGAGACCAGTAATGAGTGGCATTCCTCAGGGGTCGGTATTGGGACCGGCACTGTTTAACATCTTTGTTGGCGACATGAACAGTGGAATTGAGTGCACCCTCAGCAAGTTTGCTGACAACACCAAGCTGTGTGGTGTGGTCAACACACTGTGGGGAAGGGATGCCATCCAAATGGACCTTGACAGGCTTGAGAGGTGGGCCTGTGTGAACCTTATGAAGCTCAAAAAGGCCAAGTGCAACATCCTGCATGTGGGTCAGGGCAATCCCACGAACAAATACAGGCTGGGCAGAGAATGGATTGAGAGCAGCCCTGAGGAGAAGGACCTGGATGTACTGGTGGATGGGAAGCTCAATATGACCTGGAAATGTCATAACTGTGTCATAAGTGTCAAAACTGTGCGGTGCAGTCAACATTCTGGAGGGAAGGGATGCAGTCAGAGGGACCTGAACAAGCTCAAGGAATGGGCCCGTGCAAACCTCATGAAGTTCAACAATGCCAAGTGCAATGTCCTGCACCTGGATTGGGGCAATGCCTGGTATCAATACAGGCTGGGGGGATGAAGTGATGCAGAGCAGCCCTGCTGAGAAGGATGTGGGGGTACTGGGGGATGAAAAGCTGGACACGAGCTGCAAAGTGCGCTCGTAGCCCAAAGGCCAACCGTATCCTGGGCTGCACCCAAAGCAGTGTGTCCAGCAGGGCAAAGGAGGGGATTCTGCCCCTCTGCTCCGCTCTGGTGAGACCTCACCTGCAGTGCTGCATCCAGCTCTGGGGCCCCAACATAAGAAGGGCATGGACATTTTGGAGCAAGTCCAGATGAGGGCCACAAAGATGATCAAAGGGTTGGAGCACCTCTCCTATGAATACAGGCTGAGAGAGTTGGGCTTGTTCAGCCTGGAGAAGAGAAGGCTCCAGGGAGACATTATAACAGCCTTCCAGTACCTGAAAGGAGCCTACAAGAAAGCTGGAGAGGGACTTTTTACAAGGGCATGCAGTGGCAGGACAAGGGGTAATCACTTTAAACTGAAAGAGGGGGAATTTAGATCAGATATAAGGAAGAAATTCTTCTCTATGAAGGTGGTGAGACAGTGGAACAAGTTGCCAAGAGAAGCTGTAGATGCCCCATCCCTGGAAGTGTTCAAGGTCAGGTTGGATGGGGCTTTGAGCAACCTGGACAAGTGGACGATATACCTGCCCATGGCAGGGGGATGAAACTAGATGATCTTTAAGGTACCTTGCAACCAAAACCATTCTATGATTCTATGATTCTCTCAGATAGCCCAGGCTGATTACTGTGCTCCTGAAGGACTAAGGAAGACAAAGCCTTAATATGTGATACCCCACTCACCCAATTCAAGGGAGCCACTTAAAAGCTATAATGGGTTATTGAAAAAAAGAAACTAAAACCAAAATATTTCAACAGAATTAGCATGTTTAAAAAAAGGATTAAAAGAACCAAAAATACCAGCAGCAAAAGAAATATTTGTAATAGCTAAATTCTGAACTAATACAATAACAAAAAAAAAAGTGAGAGAATTCAAAATTATTTTTGATAAACATTGAGGAAATAAAGACCAGTGTCCGGGTCAGGCACGCAGCGGTGGAGGAGCTGCATGTAGGTGAGGTTCTCGTGGGTGTTGGGGTCGAAGAAGCCCTTGGTGTCGTCGGTGGGGTCGGAGAGGATCTGGTTCATCTCCTGGTCAAAGTAGCCACGCCGGTAGGCCACCTCCACGGGGAGGCGGTGGCTGTGCACGGGGTCGATGATGCCGCCGGTGGCGATCTGGGCCTCGAGCAGGCGGATGCCGTGCTCCTTGACGATGAGCTCCTTCTTCATGGCCTGGAAGAGGGACATCTGGTCGCCGGTGTAGGGGTCGGTGTAGCCCGTCACGGCCCTCTCGGCCGACAGGAGCTTCTCGTGCAGCTCGCTGCCCACCAGGCCGGACGAGACGGCCTCGTCCACGGAGAGCTTCTTGTTGGTGAGCGGGTCAACGACGAAGCCGGTGGCAGCCTGCGCCTCCAGCAGCACCAGGGCCGTGCCCTGCCTCAGGATGCCCTTCCACATGGCCTGGTAGATGCTCATCTTCTCCATCTTGGCGGGGTCGGCCTTGGAGGGCACCAGCACGCCGGCGATGCAGCCCGTGCCGTCCAGGTAGCGCTTGACGGAGGCCATTTCCGTCACCTCCTCCACGGTCTTGGAGCCCTGGACGAGGTCGGCCAGCGTGTCCTTGTCGATGATGCCCGAGTCCGCCAGGTCCGAGGCGGTCACCTGCCTCCTGAGGCCCGTGAATTTCACGTTGCTGCTCCGCTCCGCCGCCTCCTCGATGAGGACGGTGAGGAGCCTTGCCAGCTCGTCCAGCGCCAGGCTCCGGGCCCGGACCTTCCCCAGCAGCTCCTGCCTCTTTGCCTCGGAGACGTACTTGGAGAAGAGGAGCTCCCACAGGGAGACCTTCCTGCCGTGGAAGCCGCCCGCCGAGACCTCAGCGGTGTGGGACTTCAGGGACCGCTCCAGCTCCAGCTCCAGCTCCTGCTCCCGCTCCCGCTCCCGCTCCCGTTCGTGCTCCCGTTCCTGCTCCTGCTCCTGCCGGGAGTCCGCGGCCTCGCCATTCTCGGCCGACGGCGGGGCCTCCCGCTGCATCGGCTTGCGGGCCAGAGCAGCGCCGTGGGCCCGGCCCTCAGCCCCGGTGATGATGGCGGTGAGGAGGGTGATCATCTCCGAGATGGTGACTGTCCCCGCCTTGTACTGCCGGAGGAGGTCCTGGCGCCGGTGGTCGGGGACGTAGCGGGAGAAGAGGAGCTCCCAGACGGTGACGCTCTGGCCCTGGAAGAGCCCCACGCTGACAGTGGTGCGGGCGGCCTGCAGGGCTTTCCGGGCGTCCTCGGTCAGCTGGTAGAGCGCAGAGCCCTTGTCCATCAGCTGGAGCATGAGCAGCCCCGTGTCCGGGTCAGGCACGCAGCGGTGGAGGAGCTGCATGTAGGTGAGGTTCTCGTGGGTGTTGGGGTCGAAGAAGCCCTTGGTGTCATCGGTGGGGTCGGAGAGGATCTGGTTCATCTCCTGGTCAAAGTAGCCACGCCGGTAGGCCACCTCCACGGGGAGGCGGTGGCTGTGCACGGGGTCGATGATGCCGCCGGTGGCGATCTGGGCCTCGAGCAGGCGGATGCCGTGCTCCTTGACGATGAGCTCCTTCTTCATGGCCTGGAAGAGGGACATCTGGTCGCCGGTGTAGGGGTCGGTGTAGCCCGTCACGGCCCTCTCGGCCGACAGGAGCTTCTCGTGCAGCTCGCTGCCCACCAGGCCGGACGAGACGGCCTCGTCCACGGAGAGCTTCTTGTTGGTGAGCGGGTCAACGACGAAGCCGGTGGCAGCCTGCGCCTCCAGCAGCACCAGGGCCGTGCCCTGCCTCAGGATGCCCTTCCACATGGCCTGGTAGATGCTCATCTTCTCCATCTTGGCGGGGTCGGCCTTGGAGGGCACCAGCACGCCGGCGATGCAGCCCGTGCCGTCCAGGTAGCGCTTGACGGAGGCCATTTCCGTCACCTCCTCCACGGTCTTGGAGCCCTGGACGAGGTCGGCCAGCGTGTCCTTGTCGATGATGCCCGAGTCCGCCAGGTCCGAGGCGGTCACCTGCCTCCTGAGGCCCGTGAATTTCACGTTGCTGCTCCGCTCCGCCGCCTCCTCGATGAGGACGGTGAGGAGCCTTGCCAGCTCGTCCAGCACCAGGCTCCGGGCCCGGACCTTCCCCAGCAGCTCCTGCCTCTTTGCCTCGGAGACGTACTTGGAGAAGAGGAGCTCCCACAGGGAGACCTTCCTGCCGTGGAAGCCGCCCGCCGAGACCTCAGCGGTGTGGGACTTCAGGGACCGCTCCAGCTCCAGCTCCTGCTCCCGCTCCCGCTCCCGTTCGTGCTCCCGTTCCTGCTCCTGCTCCTGCCGGGAGTCCGCGGCCTCGCCATTCTCGGCCGACGGCGGGGCCTCCCGCTGCATCGGCTTGCGGGCCAGAGCAGCGCCGTGGGCCCGGCCCTCAGCCCCGGTGATGATGGCGGTGAGGAGGGTGATCATCTCCGAGATGGTGACTGTCCCCGCCTTGTACTGCCGGAGGAGGTCCTGGCGCCGGTGGTCGGGGACGTAGCGGGAGAAGAGGAGCTCCCAGACGGTGACGCTCTGGCCCTGGAAGAGCCCCACGCTGACAGTGGTGCGGGCGGCCTGCAGGGCTTTCCGGGCGTCCTCGGTCAGCTGGTAGAGCGCAGAGCCCTTGTCCATCAGCTGGAGCATGAGCAGCCCCGTGTCCGGGTCAGGCACGCAGCGGTGGAGGAGCTGCATGTAGGTGAGGTTCTCGTGGGTGTTGGGGTCGAAGAAGCCCTTGGTGTCATCGGTGGGGTCGGAGAGGATCTGGT
Source organism: Phaethon aethereus (assembly GCF_964289735.1). NCBI lineage: Eukaryota > Metazoa > Chordata > Aves > Phaethontiformes > Phaethontidae > Phaethon > Phaethon aethereus. The sequence goes on along the minus strand of NC_138582.1, from coordinate 387,299 downwards.
TCATCTCCTGGTCAAAGTAGCCACGCCGGTAGGCCACCTCCACGGGGAGGCGGTGGCTGTGCACGGGGTCGATGATGCCGCCGGTGGCGATCTGGGCCTCGAGCAGGCGGATGCCGTGCTCCTTGACGATGAGCTCCTTCTTCATGGCCTGGAAGAGGGACATCTGGTCGCCGGTGTAGGGGTCGGTGTAGCCCGTCACGGCCCTCTCGGCCGACAGGAGCTTCTCGTGCAGCTCGCTGCCCACCAGGCCGGACGAGACGGCCTCGTCCACGGAGAGCTTCTTGTTGGTGAGCGGGTCAACGACGAAGCCGGTGGCAGCCTGCGCCTCCAGCAGCACCAGGGCCGTGCCCTGCCTCAGGATGCCCTTCCACATGGCCTGGTAGATGCTCATCTTCTCCATCTTGGCGGGGTCGGCCTTGGAGGGCACCAGCACGCCGGCGATGCAGCCCGTGCCGTCCAGGTAGCGCTTGACGGAGGCCATTTCCGTCACCTCCTCCACGGTCTTGGAGCCCTGGACGAGGTCGGCCAGCGTGTCCTTGTCGATGATGCCCGAGTCCGCCAGGTCCGAGGCGGTCACCTGCCTCCTGAGGCCCGTGAATTTCACGTTGCTGCTCCGCTCCGCCGCCTCCTCGATGAGGACGGTGAGGAGCCTTGCCAGCTCGTCCAGCACCAGGCTCCGGGCCCGGACCTTCCCCAGCAGCTCCTGCCTCTTTGCCTCGGAGACGTACTTGGAGAAGAGGAGCTCCCACAGGGAGACCTTCCTGCCGTGGAAGCCGCCCGCCGAGACCTCAGCGGTGTGGGACTTCAGGGACCGCTCCAGCTCCAGCTCCTGCTCCCGCTCCCGCTCCCGTTCGTGCTCCCGTTCCTGCTCCTGCTCCTGCCGGGAGTCCGCGGCCTCGCCATTCTCGGCCGACGGCGGGGCCTCCCGCTGCATCGGCTTGCGGGCCAGAGCAGCGCCGTGGGCCCGGCCCTCAGCCCCGGTGATGATGGCGGTGAGGAGGGTGATCATCTCCGAGATGGTGACTGTCCCCGCCTTGTACTGCCGGAGGAGGTCCTGGCGCCGGTGGTCGGGGACGTAGCGGGAGAAGAGGAGCTCCCAGACGGTGACGCTCTGGCCCTGGAAGAGCCCCACGCTGACAGTGGTGCGGGCGGCCTGCAGGGCTTTCCGGGCGTCCTCGGTCAGCTGGTAGAGCGCAGAGCCCTTGTCCATCAGCTGGAGCATGAGCAGCCCCGTGTCCGGGTCAGGCACGCAGCGGTGGAGGAGCTGCATGTAGGTGAGGTTCTCGTGGGTGTTGGGGTCGAAGAAGCCCTTGGTGTCATCGGTGGGGTCGGAGAGGATCTGGTTCATCTCCTGGTCAAAGTAGCCACGCCGGTAGGCCACCTCCACGGGGAGGCGGTGGCTGTGCACGGGGTCGATGATGCCGCCGGTGGCGATCTGGGCCTCGAGCAGGCGGATGCCGTGCTCCTTGACGATGAGCTCCTTCTTCATGGCCTGGAAGAGGGACATCTGGTCGCCGGTGTAGGGGTCGGTGTAGCCCGTCACGGCCCTCTCGGCCGACAGGAGCTTCTCGTGCAGCTCGCTGCCCACCAGGCCGGACGAGACGGCCTCGTCCACGGAGAGCTTCTTGTTGGTGAGCGGGTCAACGACGAAGCCGGTGGCAGCCTGCGCCTCCAGCAGCACCAGGGCCGTGCCCTGCCTCAGGATGCCCTTCCACATGGCCTGGTAGATGCTCATCTTCTCCATCTTGGCGGGGTCGGCCTTGGAGGGCACCAGCACGCCGGCGATGCAGCCCGTGCCGTCCAGGTAGCGCTTGACGGAGGCCATTTCCGTCACCTCCTCCACGGTCTTGGAGCCCTGGACGAGGTCGGCCAGCGTGTCCTTGTCGATGATGCCCGAGTCCGCCAGGTCCGAGGCGGTCACCTGCCTCCTGAGGCCCGTGAATTTCACGTTGCTGCTCCGCTCCGCCGCCTCCTCGATGAGGATGGTGAGGAGCCTTGCCAGCTCGTCCAGCACCAGGCTCCGGGCCCGGACCTTCCCCAGCAGCTCCTGCCTCTTTGCCTCGGAGACGTACTTGGAGAAGAGGAGCTCCCACAGGGAGACCTTCCTGCCGTGGAAGCCGCCCGCCGAGACCTCAGCGGTGTGGGACTTCAGGGACCGCTCCAGCTCCAGCTCCTGCTCCCGCTCCCGCTCCCGTTCGTGCTCCCGTTCCTGCTCCTGCTCCTGCCGGGAGTCCGCGGCCTCGCCATTCTCGGCCGACGGCGGGGCCTCCCGCTGCATCGGCTTGCGGGCCAGAGCAGCGCCGTGGGCCCGGCCCTCAGCCCCGGTGATGATGGCGGTGAGGAGGGTGATCATCTCCGAGATGGTGACTGTCCCCGCCTTGTACTGCCGGAGGAGGTCCTGGCGCCGGTGGTCGGGGACGTAGCGGGAGAAGAGGAGCTCCCAGACGGTGACGCTCTGGCCCTGGAAGAGCCCCACGCTGACAGTGGTGCGGGCGGCCTGCAGGGCTTTCCGGGCGTCCTCGGTCAGCTGGTAGAGCGCAGAGCCCTTGTCCATCAGCTGGAGCATGAGCAGCCCCGTGTCCGGGTCAGGCACGCAGCGGTGGAGGAGCTGCATGTAGGTGAGGTTCTCGTGGGTGTTGGGGTCGAAGAAGCCCTTGGTGTCATCGGTGGGGTCGGAGAGGATCTGGTTCATCTCCTGGTCAAAGTAGCCACGCCGGTAGGCCACCTCCACGGGGAGGCGGTGGCTGTGCACGGGGTCGATGATGCCGCCGGTGGCGATCTGGGCCTCGAGCAGGCGGATGCCGTGCTCCTTGACGATGAGCTCCTTCTTCATGGCCTGGAAGAGGGACATCTGGTCGCCGGTGTAGGGGTCGGTGTAGCCCGTCACGGCCCTCTCGGCCGACAGGAGCTTCTCGTGCAGCTCGCTGCCCACCAGGCCGGACGAGACGGCCTCGTCCACGGAGAGCTTCTTGTTGGTGAGCGGGTCAACGACGAAGCCGGTGGCAGCCTGCGCCTCCAGCAGCACCAGGGCCGTGCCCTGCCTCAGGATGCCCTTCCACATGGCCTGGTAGATGCTCATCTTCTCCATCTTGGCGGGGTCGGCCTTGGAGGGCACCAGCACGCCGGCGATGCAGCCCGTGCCGTCCAGGTAGCGCTTGACGGAGGCCATTTCCGTCACCTCCTCCACGGTCTTGGAGCCCTGGACGAGGTCGGCCAGCGTGTCCTTGTCGATGATGCCCGAGTCCGCCAGGTCCGAGGCGGTCACCTGCCTCCTGAGGCCCGTGAATTTCACGTTGCTGCTCCGCTCCGCCGCCTCCTCGATGAGGACGGTGAGGAGCCTTGCCAGCTCGTCCAGCACCAGGCTCCGGGCCCGGACCTTCCCCAGCAGCTCCTGCCTCTTTGCCTCGGAGACGTACTTGGAGAAGAGGAGCTCCCACAGGGAGACCTTCCTGCCGTGGAAGCCGCCCGCCGAGACCTCAGCGGTGTGGGACTTCAGGGACCGCTCCAGCTCCAGCTCCTGCTCCCGCTCCCGCTCCCGTTCGTGCTCCCGTTCCTGCTCCTGCTCCTGCCGGGAGTCCGCGGCCTCGCCATTCTCGGCCGACGGCGGGGCCTCCCGCTGCATCGGCTTGCGGGCCAGAGCAGCGCCGTGGGCCCGGCCCTCAGCCCCGGTGATGATGGCGGTGAGGAGGGTGATCATCTCCGAGATGGTGACTGTCCCCGCCTTGTACTGCCGGAGGAGGTCCTGGCGCCGGTGGTCGGGGACGTAGCGGGAGAAGAGGAGCTCCCAGACGGTGACGCTCTGGCCCTGGAAGAGCCCCACGCTGACAGTGGTGCGGGCGGCCTGCAGGGCTTTCCGGGCGTCCTCGGTCAGCTGGTAGAGCGCAGAGCCCTTGTCCATCAGCTGGAGCATGAGCAGCCCCGTGTCCGGGTCAGGCACGCAGCGGTGGAGGAGCTGCATGTAGGTGAGGTTCTCGTGGGTGTTGGGGTCGAAGAAGCCCTTGGTGTCATCGGTGGGGTCGGAGAGGATCTGGTTCATCTCCTGGTCAAAGTAGCCACGCCGGTAGGCCACCTCCACGGGGAGGCGGTGGCTGTGCACGGGGTCGATGATGCCGCCGGTGGCGATCTGGGCCTCGAGCAGGCGGATGCCGTGCTCCTTGACGATGAGCTCCTTCTTCATGGCCTGGAAGAGGGACATCTGGTCGCCGGTGTAGGGGTCGGTGTAGCCCGTCACGGCCCTCTCGGCCGACAGGAGCTTCTCGTGCAGCTCGCTGCCCACCAGGCCGGACGAGACGGCCTCGTCCACGGAGAGCTTCTTGTTGGTGAGCGGGTCAACGACGAAGCCGGTGGCAGCCTGCGCCTCCAGCAGCACCAGGGCCGTGCCCTGCCTCAGGATGCCCTTCCACATGGCCTGGTAGATGCTCATCTTCTCCATCTTGGCGGGGTCGGCCTTGGAGGGCACCAGCACGCCGGCGATGCAGCCCGTGCCGTCCAGGTAGCGCTTGACGGAGGCCATTTCCGTCACCTCCTCCACGGTCTTGGAGCCCTGGACGAGGTCGGCCAGCGTGTCCTTGTCGATGATGCCCGAGTCCGCCAGGTCCGAGGCGGTCACCTGCCTCCTGAGGCCCGTGAATTTCACGTTGCTGCTCCGCTCCGCCGCCTCCTCGATGAGGACGGTGAGGAGCCTTGCCAGCTCGTCCAGCACCAGGCTCCGGGCCCGGACCTTCCCCAGCAGCTCCTGCCTCTTTGCCTCGGAGACGTACTTGGAGAAGAGGAGCTCCCACAGGGAGACCTTCCTGCCGTGGAAGCCGCCCGCCGAGACCTCAGCGGTGTGGGACTTCAGGGACCGCTCCAGCTCCAGCTCCTGCTCCCGCTCCCGCTCCCGTTCGTGCTCCCGTTCCTGCTCCTGCTCCTGCCGGGAGTCCGCGGCCTCGCCATTCTCGGCCGACGGCGGGGCCTCCCGCTGCATCGGCTTGCGGGCCAGAGCAGCGCCGTGGGCCCGGCCCTCAGCCCCGGTGATGATGGCGGTGAGGAGGGTGATCATCTCCGAGATGGTGACTGTCCCCGCCTTGTACTGCCGGAGGAGGTCCTGGCGCCGGTGGTCGGGGACGTAGCGGGAGAAGAGGAGCTCCCAGACGGTGACGCTCTGGCCCTGGAAGAGCCCCACGCTGACAGTGGTGCGGGCGGCCTGCAGGGCTTTCCGGGCGTCCTCGGTCAGCTGGTAGAGCGCAGAGCCCTTGTCCATCAGCTGGAGCATGAGCAGCCCCGTGTCCGGGTCAGGCACGCAGCGGTGGAGGAGCTGCATGTAGGTGAGGTTCTCGTGGGTGTTGGGGTCGAAGAAGCCCTTGGTGTCATCGGTGGGGTCGGAGAGGATCTGGTTCATCTCCTGGTCAAAGTAGCCACGCCGGTAGGCCACCTCCACGGGGAGGCGGTGGCTGTGCACGGGGTCGATGATGCCGCCGGTGGCGATCTGGGCCTCGAGCAGGCGGATGCCGTGCTCCTTGACGATGAGCTCCTTCTTCATGGCCTGGAAGAGGGACATCTGGTCGCCGGTGTAGGGGTCGGTGTAGCCCGTCACGGCCCTCTCGGCCGACAGGAGCTTCTCGTGCAGCTCGCTGCCCACCAGGCCGGACGAGACGGCCTCGTCCACGGAGAGCTTCTTGTTGGTGAGCGGGTCAACGACGAAGCCGGTGGCAGCCTGCGCCTCCAGCAGCACCAGGGCCGTGCCCTGCCTCAGGATGCCCTTCCACATGGCCTGGTAGATGCTCATCTTCTCCATCTTGGCGGGGTCGGCCTTGGAGGGCACCAGCACGCCGGCGATGCAGCCCGTGCCGTCCAGGTAGCGCTTGACGGAGGCCATTTCCGTCACCTCCTCCACGGTCTTGGAGCCCTGGACGAGGTCGGCCAGCGTGTCCTTGTCGATGATGCCCGAGTCCGCCAGGTCCGAGGCGGTCACCTGCCTCCTGAGGCCCGTGAATTTCACGTTGCTGCTCCGCTCCGCCGCCTCCTCGATGAGGACGGTGAGGAGCCTTGCCAGCTCGTCCAGCGCCAGGCTCCGGGCCCGGACCTTCCCCAGCAGCTCCTGCCTCTTTGCCTCGGAGACGTACTTGGAGAAGAGGAGCTCCCACAGGGAGACCTTCCTGCCGTGGAAGCCGCCCGCCGAGACCTCAGCGGTGTGGGACTTCAGGGACCGCTCCAGCTCCAGCTCCTGCTCCCGCTCCCGCTCCCGTTCGTGCTCCCGTTCCTGCTCCTGCTCCTGCCGGGAGTCCGCGGCCTCGCCATTCTCGGCCGACGGCGGGGCCTCCCGCTGCATCGGCTTGCGGGCCAGAGCAGCGCCGTGGGCCCGGCCCTCAGCCCCGGTGATGATGGCGGTGAGGAGGGTGATCATCTCCGAGATGGTGACTGTCCCCGCCTTGTACTGCCGGAGGAGGTCCTGGCGCCGGTGGTCGGGGACGTAGCGGGAGAAGAGGAGCTCCCAGACGGTGACGCTCTGGCCCTGGAAGAGCCCCACGCTGACAGTGGTGCGGGCGGCCTGCAGGGCTTTCCGGGCGTCCTCGGTCAGCTGGTAGAGCGCAGAGCCCTTGTCCATCAGCTGGAGCATGAGCAGCCCCGTGTCCGGGTCAGGCACGCAGCGGTGGAGGAGCTGCATGTAGGTGAGGTTCTCGTGGGTGTTGGGGTCGAAGAAGCCCTTGGTGTCATCGGTGGGGTCGGAGAGGATCTGGTTCATCTCCTGGTCAAAGTAGCCACGCCGGTAGGCCACCTCCACGGGGAGGCGGTGGCTGTGCACGGGGTCGATGATGCCGCCGGTGGCGATCTGGGCCTCGAGCAGGCGGATGCCGTGCTCCTTGACGATGAGCTCCTTCTTCATGGCCTGGAAGAGGGACATCTGGTCGCCGGTGTAGGGGTCGGTGTAGCCCGTCACGGCCCTCTCGGCCGACAGGAGCTTCTCGTGCAGCTCGCTGCCCACCAGGCCGGACGAGACGGCCTCGTCCACGGAGAGCTTCTTGTTGGTGAGCGGGTCAACGACGAAGCCGGTGGCAGCCTGCGCCTCCAGCAGCACCAGGGCCGTGCCCTGCCTCAGGATGCCCTTCCACATGGCCTGGTAGATGCTCATCTTCTCCATCTTGGCGGGGTCGGCCTTGGAGGGCACCAGCACGCCGGCGATGCAGCCCGTGCCGTCCAGGTAGCGCTTGACGGAGGCCATTTCCGTCACCTCCTCCACGGTCTTGGAGCCCTGGACGAGGTCGGCCAGCGTGTCCTTGTCGATGATGCCCGAGTCCGCCAGGTCCGAGGCGGTCACCTGCCTCCTGAGGCCCGTGAATTTCACGTTGCTGCTCCGCTCCGCCGCCTCCTCGATGAGGACGGTGAGGAGCCTTGCCAGCTCGTCCAGCACCAGGCTCCGGGCCCGGACCTTCCCCAGCAGCTCCTGCCTCTTTGCCTCGGAGACGTACTTGGAGAAGAGGAGCTCCCACAGGGAGACCTTCCTGCCGTGGAAGCCGCCCGCCGAGACCTCAGCGGTGTGGGACTTCAGGGACCGCTCCAGCTCCAGCTCCTGCTCCGCTCCCGCTCCCGTTCGTGCTCCCGTTCCTGCTCCTGCTCCTGCCGGGAGTCCGCGGCCTCGCCATTCTCGGCCGACGGCGGGGCCTCCCGCTGCATCGGCTTGCGGGCCAGAGCAGCGCCGTGGGCCCGGCCCTCAGCCCCGGTGATGATGGCGGTGAGGAGGGTGATCATCTCCGAGATGGTGACTGTCCCCGCC
>NC_138582.1:343693-379346 GCF_964289735.1 Phaethon aethereus | reverse complement strand
GTCAACGACGAAGCCGGTGGCAGCCTGCGCCTCCAGCAGCACCAGGGCCGTGCCCTGCCTCAGGATGCCCTTCCACATGGCCTGGTAGATGCTCATCTTCTCCATCTTGGCGGGGTCGGCCTTGGAGGGCACCAGCACGCCGGCGATGCAGCCCGTGCCGTCCAGGTAGCGCTTGACGGAGGCCATTTCCGTCACCTCCTCCACGGTCTTGGAGCCCTGGACGAGGTCGGCCAGCGTGTCCTTGTCGATGATGCCCGAGTCCGCCAGGTCCGAGGCGGTCACCTGCCTCCTGAGGCCCGTGAATTTCACGTTGCTGCTCCGCTCCGCCGCCTCCTCGATGAGGACGGTGAGGAGCCTTGCCAGCTCGTCCAGCGCCAGGCTCCGGGCCCGGACCTTCCCCAGCAGCTCCTGCCTCTTTGCCTCGGAGACGTACTTGGAGAAGAGGAGCTCCCACAGGGAGACCTTCCTGCCGTGGAAGCCGCCCGCCGAGACCTCAGCGGTGTGGGACTTCAGGGACCGCTCCAGCTCCAGCTCCTGCTCCCGCTCCCGCTCCCGTTCGTGCTCCCGTTCCTGCTCCTGCTCCTGCCGGGAGTCCGCGGCCTCGCCATTCTCGGCCGACGGCGGGGCCTCCCGCTGCATCGGCTTGCGGGCCAGAGCAGCGCCGTGGGCCCGGCCCTCAGCCCCGGTGATGATGGCGGTGAGGAGGGTGATCATCTCCGAGATGGTGACTGTCCCCGCCTTGTACTGCCGGAGGAGGTCCTGGCGCCGGTGGTCGGGGACGTAGCGGGAGAAGAGGAGCTCCCAGACGGTGACGCTCTGGCCCTGGAAGAGCCCCACGCTGACAGTGGTGCGGGCGGCCTGCAGGGCTTTCCGGGCGTCCTCGGTCAGCTGGTAGAGCGCAGAGCCCTTGTCCATCAGCTGGAGCATGAGCAGCCCCGTGTCCGGGTCAGGCACGCAGCGGTGGAGGAGCTGCATGTAGGTGAGGTTCTCGTGGGTGTTGGGGTCGAAGAAGCCCTTGGTGTCATCGGTGGGGTCGGAGAGGATCTGGTTCATCTCCTGGTCAAAGTAGCCACGCCGGTAGGCCACCTCCACGGGGAGGCGGTGGCTGTGCACGGGGTCGATGATGCCGCCGGTGGCGATCTGGGCCTCGAGCAGGCGGATGCCGTGCTCCTTGACGATGAGCTCCTTCTTCATGGCCTGGAAGAGGGACATCTGGTCGCCGGTGTAGGGGTCGGTGTAGCCCGTCACGGCCCTCTCGGCCGACAGGAGCTTCTCGTGCAGCTCGCTGCCCACCAGGCCGGACGAGACGGCCTCGTCCACGGAGAGCTTCTTGTTGGTGAGCGGGTCAACGACGAAGCCGGTGGCAGCCTGCGCCTCCAGCAGCACCAGGGCCGTGCCCTGCCTCAGGATGCCCTTCCACATGGCCTGGTAGATGCTCATCTTCTCCATCTTGGCGGGGTCGGCCTTGGAGGGCACCAGCACGCCGGCGATGCAGCCCGTGCCGTCCAGGTAGCGCTTGACGGAGGCCATTTCCGTCACCTCCTCCACGGTCTTGGAGCCCTGGACGAGGTCGGCCAGCGTGTCCTTGTCGATGATGCCCGAGTCCGCCAGGTCCGAGGCGGTCACCTGCCTCCTGAGGCCCGTGAATTTCACGTTGCTGCTCCGCTCCGCCGCCTCCTCGATGAGGACGGTGAGGAGCCTTGCCAGCTCGTCCAGCACCAGGCTCCGGGCCCGGACCTTCCCCAGCAGCTCCTGCCTCTTTGCCTCGGAGACGTACTTGGAGAAGAGGAGCTCCCACAGGGAGACCTTCCTGCCGTGGAAGCCGCCCGCCGAGACCTCAGCGGTGTGGGACTTCAGGGACCGCTCCAGCTCCAGCTCCTGCTCCCGCTCCCGCTCCCGTTCGTGCTCCCGTTCCTGCTCCTGCTCCTGCCGGGAGTCCGCGGCCTCGCCATTCTCGGCCGACGGCGGGGCCTCCCGCTGCATCGGCTTGCGGGCCAGAGCAGCGCCGTGGGCCCGGCCCTCAGCCCCGGTGATGATGGCGGTGAGGAGGGTGATCATCTCCGAGATGGTGACTGTCCCCGCCTTGTACTGCCGGAGGAGGTCCTGGCGCCGGTGGTCGGGGACGTAGCGGGAGAAGAGGAGCTCCCAGACGGTGACGCTCTGGCCCTGGAAGAGCCCCACGCTGACAGTGGTGCGGGCGGCCTGCAGGGCTTTCCGGGCGTCCTCGGTCAGCTGGTAGAGCGCAGAGCCCTTGTCCATCAGCTGGAGCATGAGCAGCCCCGTGTCCGGGTCAGGCACGCAGCGGTGGAGGAGCTGCATGTAGGTGAGGTTCTCGTGGGTGTTGGGGTCGAAGAAGCCCTTGGTGTCATCGGTGGGGTCGGAGAGGATCTGGTTCATCTCCTGGTCAAAGTAGCCACGCCGGTAGGCCACCTCCACGGGGAGGCGGTGGCTGTGCACGGGGTCGATGATGCCGCCGGTGGCGATCTGGGCCTCGAGCAGGCGGATGCCGTGCTCCTTGACGATGAGCTCCTTCTTCATGGCCTGGAAGAGGGACATCTGGTCGCCGGTGTAGGGGTCGGTGTAGCCCGTCACGGCCCTCTCGGCCGACAGGAGCTTCTCGTGCAGCTCGCTGCCCACCAGGCCGGACGAGACGGCCTCGTCCACGGAGAGCTTCTTGTTGGTGAGCGGGTCAACGACGAAGCCGGTGGCAGCCTGCGCCTCCAGCAGCACCAGGGCCGTGCCCTGCCTCAGGATGCCCTTCCACATGGCCTGGTAGATGCTCATCTTCTCCATCTTGGCGGGGTCGGCCTTGGAGGGCACCAGCACGCCGGCGATGCAGCCCGTGCCGTCCAGGTAGCGCTTGACGGAGGCCATTTCCGTCACCTCCTCCACGGTCTTGGAGCCCTGGACGAGGTCGGCCAGCGTGTCCTTGTCGATGATGCCCGAGTCCGCCAGGTCCGAGGCGGTCACCTGCCTCCTGAGGCCCGTGAATTTCACGTTGCTGCTCCGCTCCGCCGCCTCCTCGATGAGGACGGTGAGGAGCCTTGCCAGCTCGTCCAGCGCCAGGCTCCGGGCCCGGACCTTCCCCAGCAGCTCCTGCCTCTTTGCCTCGGAGACGTACTTGGAGAAGAGGAGCTCCCACAGGGAGACCTTCCTGCCGTGGAAGCCGCCCGCCGAGACCTCAGCGGTGTGGGACTTCAGGGACCGCTCCAGCTCCAGCTCCTGCTCCCGCTCCCGCTCCCGTTCGTGCTCCCGTTCCTGCTCCTGCTCCTGCCGGGAGTCCGCGGCCTCGCCATTCTCGGCCGACGGCGGGGCCTCCCGCTGCATCGGCTTGCGGGCCAGAGCAGCGCCGTGGGCCCGGCCCTCAGCCCCGGTGATGATGGCGGTGAGGAGGGTGATCATCTCCGAGATGGTGACTGTCCCCGCCTTGTACTGCCGGAGGAGGTCCTGGCGCCGGTGGTCGGGGACGTAGCGGGAGAAGAGGAGCTCCCAGACGGTGACGCTCTGGCCCTGGAAGAGCCCCACGCTGACAGTGGTGCGGGCGGCCTGCAGGGCTTTCCGGGCGTCCTCGGTCAGCTGGTAGAGCGCAGAGCCCTTGTCCATCAGCTGGAGCATGAGCAGCCCCGTGTCCGGGTCAGGCACGCAGCGGTGGAGGAGCTGCATGTAGGTGAGGTTCTCGTGGGTGTTGGGGTCGAAGAAGCCCTTGGTGTCATCGGTGGGGTCGGAGAGGATCTGGTTCATCTCCTGGTCAAAGTAGCCACGCCGGTAGGCCACCTCCACGGGGAGGCGGTGGCTGTGCACGGGGTCGATGATGCCGCCGGTGGCGATCTGGGCCTCGAGCAGGCGGATGCCGTGCTCCTTGACGATGAGCTCCTTCTTCATGGCCTGGAAGAGGGACATCTGGTCGCCGGTGTAGGGGTCGGTGTAGCCCGTCACGGCCCTCTCGGCCGACAGGAGCTTCTCGTGCAGCTCGCTGCCCACCAGGCCGGACGAGACGGCCTCGTCCACGGAGAGCTTCTTGTTGGTGAGCGGGTCAACGACGAAGCCGGTGGCAGCCTGCGCCTCCAGCAGCACCAGGGCCGTGCCCTGCCTCAGGATGCCCTTCCACATGGCCTGGTAGATGCTCATCTTCTCCATCTTGGCGGGGTCGGCCTTGGAGGGCACCAGCACGCCGGCGATGCAGCCCGTGCCGTCCAGGTAGCGCTTGACGGAGGCCATTTCCGTCACCTCCTCCACGGTCTTGGAGCCCTGGACGAGGTCGGCCAGCGTGTCCTTGTCGATGATGCCCGAGTCCGCCAGGTCCGAGGCGGTCACCTGCCTCCTGAGGCCCGTGAATTTCACGTTGCTGCTCCGCTCCGCCGCCTCCTCGATGAGGATGGTGAGGAGCCTTGCCAGCTCGTCCAGCACCAGGCTCCGGGCCCGGACCTTCCCCAGCAGCTCCTGCCTCTTTGCCTCGGAGACGTACTTGGAGAAGAGGAGCTCCCACAGGGAGACCTTCCTGCCGTGGAAGCCGCCCGCCGAGACCTCAGCGGTGTGGGACTTCAGGGACCGCTCCAGCTCCAGCTCCTGCTCCCGCTCCCGCTCCCGTTCGTGCTCCCGTTCCTGCTCCTGCTCCTGCCGGGAGTCCGCGGCCTCGCCATTCTCGGCCGACGGCGGGGCCTCCCGCTGCATCGGCTTGCGGGCCAGAGCAGCGCCGTGGGCCCGGCCCTCAGCCCCGGTGATGATGGCGGTGAGGAGGGTGATCATCTCCGAGATGGTGACTGTCCCCGCCTTGTACTGCCGGAGGAGGTCCTGGCGCCGGTGGTCGGGGACGTAGCGGGAGAAGAGGAGCTCCCAGACGGTGACGCTCTGGCCCTGGAAGAGCCCCACGCTGACAGTGGTGCGGGCGGCCTGCAGGGCTTTCCGGGCGTCCTCGGTCAGCTGGTAGAGCGCAGAGCCCTTGTCCATCAGCTGGAGCATGAGCAGCCCCGTGTCCGGGTCAGGCACGCAGCGGTGGAGGAGCTGCATGTAGGTGAGGTTCTCGTGGGTGTTGGGGTCGAAGAAGCCCTTGGTGTCATCGGTGGGGTCGGAGAGGATCTGGTTCATCTCCTGGTCAAAGTAGCCACGCCGGTAGGCCACCTCCACGGGGAGGCGGTGGCTGTGCACGGGGTCGATGATGCCGCCGGTGGCGATCTGGGCCTCGAGCAGGCGGATGCCGTGCTCCTTGACGATGAGCTCCTTCTTCATGGCCTGGAAGAGGGACATCTGGTCGCCGGTGTAGGGGTCGGTGTAGCCCGTCACGGCCCTCTCGGCCGACAGGAGCTTCTCGTGCAGCTCGCTGCCCACCAGGCCGGACGAGACGGCCTCGTCCACGGAGAGCTTCTTGTTGGTGAGCGGGTCAACGACGAAGCCGGTGGCAGCCTGCGCCTCCAGCAGCACCAGGGCCGTGCCCTGCCTCAGGATGCCCTTCCACATGGCCTGGTAGATGCTCATCTTCTCCATCTTGGCGGGGTCGGCCTTGGAGGGCACCAGCACGCCGGCGATGCAGCCCGTGCCGTCCAGGTAGCGCTTGACGGAGGCCATTTCCGTCACCTCCTCCACGGTCTTGGAGCCCTGGACGAGGTCGGCCAGCGTGTCCTTGTCGATGATGCCCGAGTCCGCCAGGTCCGAGGCGGTCACCTGCCTCCTGAGGCCCGTGAATTTCACGTTGCTGCTCCGCTCCGCCGCCTCCTCGATGAGGACGGTGAGGAGCCTTGCCAGCTCGTCCAGCACCAGGCTCCGGGCCCGGACCTTCCCCAGCAGCTCCTGCCTCTTTGCCTCGGAGACGTACTTGGAGAAGAGGAGCTCCCACAGGGAGACCTTCCTGCCGTGGAAGCCGCCCGCCGAGACCTCAGCGGTGTGGGACTTCAGGGACCGCTCCAGCTCCAGCTCCTGCTCCCGCTCCCGCTCCCGTTCGTGCTCCCGTTCCTGCTCCTGCTCCTGCCGGGAGTCCGCGGCCTCGCCATTCTCGGCCGACGGCGGGGCCTCCCGCTGCATCGGCTTGCGGGCCAGAGCAGCGCCGTGGGCCCGGCCCTCAGCCCCGGTGATGATGGCGGTGAGGAGGGTGATCATCTCCGAGATGGTGACTGTCCCCGCCTTGTACTGCCGGAGGAGGTCCTGGCGCCGGTGGTCGGGGACGTAGCGGGAGAAGAGGAGCTCCCAGACGGTGACGCTCTGGCCCTGGAAGAGCCCCACGCTGACAGTGGTGCGGGCGGCCTGCAGGGCTTTCCGGGCGTCCTCGGTCAGCTGGTAGAGCGCAGAGCCCTTGTCCATCAGCTGGAGCATGAGCAGCCCCGTGTCCGGGTCAGGCACGCAGCGGTGGAGGAGCTGCATGTAGGTGAGGTTCTCGTGGGTGTTGGGGTCGAAGAAGCCCTTGGTGTCATCGGTGGGGTCGGAGAGGATCTGGTTCATCTCCTGGTCAAAGTAGCCACGCCGGTAGGCCACCTCCACGGGGAGGCGGTGGCTGTGCACGGGGTCGATGATGCCGCCGGTGGCGATCTGGGCCTCGAGCAGGCGGATGCCGTGCTCCTTGACGATGAGCTCCTTCTTCATGGCCTGGAAGAGGGACATCTGGTCGCCGGTGTAGGGGTCGGTGTAGCCCGTCACGGCCCTCTCGGCCGACAGGAGCTTCTCGTGCAGCTCGCTGCCCACCAGGCCGGACGAGACGGCCTCGTCCACGGAGAGCTTCTTGTTGGTGAGCGGGTCAACGACGAAGCCGGTGGCAGCCTGCGCCTCCAGCAGCACCAGGGCCGTGCCCTGCCTCAGGATGCCCTTCCACATGGCCTGGTAGATGCTCATCTTCTCCATCTTGGCGGGGTCGGCCTTGGAGGGCACCAGCACGCCGGCGATGCAGCCCGTGCCGTCCAGGTAGCGCTTGACGGAGGCCATTTCCGTCACCTCCTCCACGGTCTTGGAGCCCTGGACGAGGTCGGCCAGCGTGTCCTTGTCGATGATGCCCGAGTCCGCCAGGTCCGAGGCGGTCACCTGCCTCCTGAGGCCCGTGAATTTCACGTTGCTGCTCCGCTCCGCCGCCTCCTCGATGAGGACGGTGAGGAGCCTTGCCAGCTCGTCCAGCACCAGGCTCCGGGCCTGGACCTTCCCCAGCAGCTCCTGCCTCTTTGCCTCGGAGACGTACTTGGAGAAGAGGAGCTCCCACAGGGAGACCTTCCTGCCGTGGAAGCCGCCCGCCGAGACCTCAGCGGTGTGGGACTTCAGGGACCGCTCCAGCTCCAGCTCCTGCTCCCGCTCCCGCTCCCGTTCGTGCTCCCGTTCCTGCTCCTGCTCCTGCCGGGAGTCCGCGGCCTCGCCATTCTCGGCCGACGGCGGGGCCTCCCGCTGCATCGGCTTGCGGGCCAGAGCAGCGCCGTGGGCCCGGCCCTCAGCCCCGGTGATGATGGCGGTGAGGAGGGTGATCATCTCCGAGATGGTGACTGTCCCCGCCTTGTACTGCCGGAGGAGGTCCTGGCGCCGGTGGTCGGGGACGTAGCGGGAGAAGAGGAGCTCCCAGACGGTGACGCTCTGGCCCTGGAAGAGCCCCACGCTGACAGTGGTGCGGGCGGCCTGCAGGGCTTTCCGGGCGTCCTCGGTCAGCTGGTAGAGCGCAGAGCCCTTGTCCATCAGCTGGAGCATGAGCAGCCCCGTGTCCGGGTCAGGCACGCAGCGGTGGAGGAGCTGCATGTAGGTGAGGTTCTCGTGGGTGTTGGGGTCGAAGAAGCCCTTGGTGTCATCGGTGGGGTCGGAGAGGATCTGGTTCATCTCCTGGTCAAAGTAGCCACGCCGGTAGGCCACCTCCACGGGGAGGCGGTGGCTGTGCACGGGGTCGATGATGCCGCCGGTGGCGATCTGGGCCTCGAGCAGGCGGATGCCGTGCTCCTTGACGATGAGCTCCTTCTTCATGGCCTGGAAGAGGGACATCTGGTCGCCGGTGTAGGGGTCGGTGTAGCCCGTCACGGCCCTCTCGGCCGACAGGAGCTTCTCGTGCAGCTCGCTGCCCACCAGGCCGGACGAGACGGCCTCGTCCACGGAGAGCTTCTTGTTGGTGAGCGGGTCAACGACGAAGCCGGTGGCAGCCTGCGCCTCCAGCAGCACCAGGGCCGTGCCCTGCCTCAGGATGCCCTTCCACATGGCCTGGTAGATGCTCATCTTCTCCATCTTGGCGGGGTCGGCCTTGGAGGGCACCAGCACGCCGGCGATGCAGCCCGTGCCGTCCAGGTAGCGCTTGACGGAGGCCATTTCCGTCACCTCCTCCACGGTCTTGGAGCCCTGGACGAGGTCGGCCAGCGTGTCCTTGTCGATGATGCCCGAGTCCGCCAGGTCCGAGGCGGTCACCTGCCTCCTGAGGCCCGTGAATTTCACGTTGCTGCTCCGCTCCGCCGCCTCCTCGATGAGGACGGTGAGGAGCCTTGCCAGCTCGTCCAGCGCCAGGCTCCGGGCCCGGACCTTCCCCAGCAGCTCCTGCCTCTTTGCCTCAGAGACGTACTTGGAGAAGAGGAGCTCCCACAGGGAGACCTTCCTGCCGTGGAAGCCGCCCGCCGAGACCTCAGCGGTGTGGGACTTCAGGGACCGCTCCAGCTCCAGCTCCTGCTCCCGCTCCCGCTCCCGTTCGTGCTCCCGTTCCTGCTCCTGCTCCTGCCGGGAGTCCGCGGCCTCGCCATTCTCGGCCGACGGCGGGGCCTCCCGCTGCATCGGCTTGCGGGCCAGAGCAGCGCCGTGGGCCCGGCCCTCAGCCCCGGTGATGATGGCGGTGAGGAGGGTGATCATCTCCGAGATGGTGACTGTCCCCGCCTTGTACTGCCGGAGGAGGTCCTGGCGCCGGTGGTCGGGGACGTAGCGGGAGAAGAGGAGCTCCCAGACGGTGACGCTCTGGCCCTGGAAGAGCCCCACGCTGACAGTGGTGCGGGCGGCCTGCAGGGCTTTCCGGGCGTCCTCGGTCAGCTGGTAGAGCGCAGAGCCCTTGTCCATCAGCTGGAGCATGAGCAGCCCCGTGTCCGGGTCAGGCACGCAGCGGTGGAGGAGCTGCATGTAGGTGAGGTTCTCGTGGGTGTTGGGGTCGAAGAAGCCCTTGGTGTCATCGGTGGGGTCGGAGAGGATCTGGTTCATCTCCTGGTCAAAGTAGCCACGCCGGTAGGCCACCTCCACGGGGAGGCGGTGGCTGTGCACGGGGTCGATGATGCCGCCGGTGGCGATCTGGGCCTCGAGCAGGCGGATGCCGTGCTCCTTGACGATGAGCTCCTTCTTCATGGCCTGGAAGAGGGACATCTGGTCGCCGGTGTAGGGGTCGGTGTAGCCCGTCACGGCCCTCTCGGCCGACAGGAGCTTCTCGTGCAGCTCGCTGCCCACCAGGCCGGACGAGACGGCCTCGTCCACGGAGAGCTTCTTGTTGGTGAGCGGGTCAACGACGAAGCCGGTGGCAGCCTGCGCCTCCAGCAGCACCAGGGCCGTGCCCTGCCTCAGGATGCCCTTCCACATGGCCTGGTAGATGCTCATCTTCTCCATCTTGGCGGGGTCGGCCTTGGAGGGCACCAGCACGCCGGCGATGCAGCCCGTGCCGTCCAGGTAGCGCTTGACGGAGGCCATTTCCGTCACCTCCTCCACGGTCTTGGAGCCCTGGACGAGGTCGGCCAGCGTGTCCTTGTCGATGATGCCCGAGTCCGCCAGGTCCGAGGCGGTCACCTGCCTCCTGAGGCCCGTGAATTTCACGTTGCTGCTCCGCTCCGCCGCCTCCTCGATGAGGACGGTGAGGAGCCTTGCCAGCTCGTCCAGCACCAGGCTCCGGGCCCGGACCTTCCCCAGCAGCTCCTGCCTCTTTGCCTCGGAGACGTACTTGGAGAAGAGGAGCTCCCACAGGGAGACCTTCCTGCCGTGGAAGCCGCCCGCCGAGACCTCAGCGGTGTGGGACTTCAGGGACCGCTCCAGCTCCAGCTCCTGCTCCCGCTCCCGCTCCCGTTCGTGCTCCCGTTCCTGCTCCTGCTCCTGCCGGGAGTCCGCGGCCTCGCCATTCTCGGCCGACGGCGGGGCCTCCCGCTGCATCGGCTTGCGGGCCAGAGCAGCGCCGTGGGCCCGGCCCTCAGCCCCGGTGATGATGGCGGTGAGGAGGGTGATCATCTCCGAGATGGTGACTGTCCCCGCCTTGTACTGCCGGAGGAGGTCCTGGCGCCGGTGGTCGGGGACGTAGCGGGAGAAGAGGAGCTCCCAGACGGTGACGCTCTGGCCCTGGAAGAGCCCCACGCTGACAGTGGTGCGGGCGGCCTGCAGGGCTTTCCGGGCGTCCTCGGTCAGCTGGTAGAGCGCAGAGCCCTTGTCCATCAGCTGGAGCATGAGCAGCCCCGTGTCCGGGTCAGGCACGCAGCGGTGGAGGAGCTGCATGTAGGTGAGGTTCTCGTGGGTGTTGGGGTCGAAGAAGCCCTTGGTGTCATCGGTGGGGTCGGAGAGGATCTGGTTCATCTCCTGGTCAAAGTAGCCACGCCGGTAGGCCACCTCCACGGGGAGGCGGTGGCTGTGCACGGGGTCGATGATGCCGCCGGTGGCGATCTGGGCCTCGAGCAGGCGGATGCCGTGCTCCTTGACGATGAGCTCCTTCTTCATGGCCTGGAAGAGGGACATCTTTTGTCCTGTCCATGGGTCGGTGTAGCCCGTCACAGATCTCTCTGCACAAAGTAATTTTTTTTGTAGCTCGCTGCCCACCAGGCCGGACGAGACGGCCTCATCCACGGTGAGCTTCTTGTTGGTGAGCGGGTCAATGATGAAGCCGGTGGCAGCCTGTGCCTCCAGCAGCACCAATGCTGTCCCTGGTCTCAGCATGCCCTTCCACATGGCCTGGTAGATGCTCTTCTTCTCCATCTTGGCGGGATCAGCCTTGGAGGGCACCAGCATGCCCGCAATGCTTCCCGTTCCCTCAAGGTATCTTCTCACATTATCCATTTTTGCTATTTCTTGTGCCGTCTCTTTTCCTTCTTGCAGTTTTGCCATTGTTTCTTCTGTAATTATCTGTGCACTGAGAAGTTCTGATGCTGTTATTTGTTGCCTGAGTCCTTGGAACCAGACGTCACTTCTGTCCTCTTCTTTTTCTTTAATAATATTTAGTATTGTATCAATGATTCCTCGTAGAATATGATGGGATTCCTCTTTATATTTCTTCACCAGTTCTTTTCTTTTCTCTTCTGTGATGTACTCAGAACAGAGAAGTTCCCACAGTGATAATACATGTCCTTTGTATTTTCCAACAGGCACTTGCACCTTTGTAGCTAATAGGTTCTTTTTTGTTTGCTCATCAATGTAGAAATAGTGGTCTTCTTTTTCCGTGACCTGCAGTAGGTACAGTCCAGTATCTTCGTCTTTGGAGCATCTCTGTAGAAGCTGAGTGTAACTGATTTTCTCATGAGTGTTTGGATCTATGAAACCTTTGCTACCATGATCTGGATCAGAAAGTAGGAGAAACATATCATCATCCAAGTAGCCACGCTGGTAGGCCACCTCCACAGGGAGGCGGTGGCTGTGCACAGGGTCAATTATGCCACCAGTGGCGAGCTGGGCCTCAAGCAGGCGGATGCCGTGCTCCTTGGCTGTTATTTTTTGCCTTATGGCCTGGAAGAGAGATATTTTATTTCCTGCATGAGGATCTGTGTATCCTGTCACAGCTTTCTCTGCAAACAGGAGCTTCTTGTGCAAGTTGTTACCCACCAGCCCACACAAGACAGCCTCATCCACAGACAGCTTCTTATTTTTCAGTGGGTCAATGAGAAAACCAGTGGCAGCCTGTGCCTCCAGCAGCCCCAGTGCATATTGCTCTGTGAGAAGGCCCTTCTCCAGGGCCTGGTAGATGCTCATTTTCTCTTTCCTTGATGGGAGTAGAACCCCAGCAATACATCCAGTGCCATCCAAGTACCTTTTGATAGTGTCCCTCTTCATGAGGCTGGCAAGCGTGAGACTCCCATCCTGCAGCTGCTCTAGAGTTTTCTTGTCAATTATCTCAGAGTTAAACAATTCTGATATTGACACATCCCCCCGGAGTCCTTTAACCTTGAGGGCTTCTGCTCTTTGCTCTGTATCCTCAATTATTTTGAGGATGAGGGCTATAAGTTCTTCCAGTGTGAGCATTTTGCATTTGTACTGCATCACTAGTTCTTTCCTTTTCTGCTCGGAGATGTAATGAGAGCAAAGAATTTCCCAGATGGAGACTGTTTGGTCCTTAAATTTTCCAACTTTCACCTCAAGGGTCTTTGAGCGCAAAACCTGTTTTGTAAACTCATCAATGTAGAAGTACTTTCCTCCTTCCTGTACAACTTGTAGCATGTACAACCCAGTCTCTGAATCTTGGACACATCTCTCCAGGAGCTGCATGTAAGTGAGGTTCTCGTGGGTGTTGGGGTCGAAGAAGCCCTTGGTGTCGTCAGTGGGGTCGGAGAGGATCTGGTTCATCTCCTGATTGAAGTAGCCACGCCGGTAGGCCACCTCCACAGGGATACGGTGGCTGTGCACAGGGTCGATGATGCCGCCGGTGGCAATCTGGGCCTCAAGCAGGCGGATGCCGTGGCTCTTCACAATTAGTCCTTGGTTCATAGCTTCAAATAGGGACATTGGGGCTTTTGTGTAGGGGTCAGTGTAGCCCGTCACGGCTCTTTCTGCACAGAGTAGCTTCTCAAAAATCTCCCCTCCAATTAGACCTGCAGTTAATGCTTCCTCCACTGAAAACTTCTTGTTTTTCTCTGGGTCAATGATGTAGCCAGTGGCAGCCTGTGCCTCCAGCAGCACCAGTGCTGTCCCTGGCCTCAGGATGCCCTTCCTCATGGCCTGGTAGATGCTCATCTTCTCATTGCTTGGCTGTATAAGGACCCCTGCTATGAAATTGCTGCCCTCCAGGTACTTGCGGACAGAGTCCATTTCTGTGACTTCTTTGACTGTTTTCTTCCCCTGATTGAGCTCATCAAGGGTTTTCTTGTCAATCAGTTGAGACTGGAAGAGGTCACTGGCAGATACTCTTTTCCGCAGGCCCTTGAATGCAAACTTCTTGCCTTGTGTCTCAATCTCTTTGATGATTGTAGTGACAATTTTTATAATTTCATGTAGCACTTCTGTATTCTCATCTTTGTACTTTTGCACTAGCTCTCTTCTCTTGCTGTCTGAGAGATATTCAGAGTTGAGAAGGTCCCAGACTGACACTGTCTGTCCTTTGAAACGCCCTATGTTGACACAAACAGTCACAGATTTCAGCACCTCCATGGTTTGTTCATCCACACAGAACATCGCGTTTTCTGATAGAGGAAGGAGCCAGAGATCTGACTCAGCCTCATGAATGCACCTGTCCTTCATCTGCTGGTAGGTCACATTCTCCTTTGTGTTTGGATCAAAGAAGATTTTGGTGCTGTCATTCAGCTGAGAGAGGATTTGGTTCAGGTCCTCGTCATAGAAGCCGTATCTAAATGCAGCCTGGAGTGGAAGGTGATGGTGGTGAATGGGATCAATGACCCCTCCTGTGGCCAGCTGGGCCTCTAGCAAGGGAACAGCATCTCCCAGGGGAATCAGCTCTTTCCTGAGAGCTTGGCATAGTGAGATGGAGCTCCCCGTGTAAGGGTCTGTGTAGCCAGTCACTGCCCTCTCAGCTAGAAGGAGTTTCTCAGTGAGCTCTTCACCAACAACAGCTGCTTTCACAGCATCCCTCACGCTGAGTCTCCGGTTTGTTGCTGGGTCACTTAGGTATCCTGTGGCTGCCTGAGCTTCTAGCAGCCTCAGAGCAGCCCCAGGAAGAAGGAGATTGTTTTTCATGGCATCATAAAAGCTCATCTTCTTTTTGGATGCCTCTATGAATACCCCGGCGATGCTGCCTGTGCCCTGCAAGTACCTCTTCACACTCTCCATCGCAGCCACTTCCTCGGGAGTTCTTATGCCCTGAGCCAGTTCTTCAAATGTCTTCTCAGTAATAATGCCAGCATCCAGCAGCCAGACTGCAGGGACACTGCCCCGCAAGCCTTCCAAGGTGATGTGGCTGTGGGCTTTCATTTCCATCTCCCCAACCAGTCTGAGCACAAGAGCAACCAGCTGCTGCAGCGACATTTCCTCAGACTGGAACCTCTCCACAAAGTCACTCCTCTGCTCCTCAGTGAAATACCCAGAGTGGATTAGCTCCCAGAGGGAGACCCCTTTTTCCTTCACCACAGTCTCCCTAAAAATCCTTTGGATTTGTTCATCGGTGTAGGCAGGAGCTGCTGTCTGTGGCAGAGGCAGCAAGTGGAAGCCGGAGATCTCGTCCTTCTGGCAGCGTTTGATTAGTTCAGCATAGGTCACGGTCTCTTTGCTCTCTGGGACGCAGAAGGCTCTGATGTTGTCACTGGGCTTAGAAAGGGCCTTGCTTGTGTCCTCATCGAGACACCCTCGCTTCTGGGCAGATTCTATGGGGATATAGTGGCCACATGTTGGGTCAATGATGCCTCCTGTAGCCATCTGCACCTCCATCAACTGCATGGCCTGTTTGTCAGCAATCAGGCCCTTCTTCATCGCCTGGAAGAGAGGTATCTTCTTCCCTGTGAAAGGATCTTTATAGCCTGTTACAGCCCCTTCTGCATGCTGCAGCTTTTCATGGACTTCTGGTCCAACGACCCCCTCCTTGATGGCATCATCCACACAGAGTTTCTGGTTGTTCACAGGGTCAATGATGAAGCCTGTGGCAGCCTGGGCCTCTAGCAGTGGGAGGGCTACTCCTGGCACCATGATGTTTTTCTTCATGGCCTCATAAATGCTTATCCTTTGGTTTGATGGCTGGAGTACAATCCCCCCAATGCTTCCAGAGCCATAGAGATACTTTCTGACAGAGTCCATGTGCAAGACTTCCTCTGGTGTGACAGATCCCTCCAACACCTTCTCAAACAGGGCCTTGTCAATGACACCTGTTTCCATCAGGTGATAAGCGCTGACGCTGCCTCTCATGGCTGGGAACTTTATGGGGGCCCATTTTTTCATTTCCTCTTCTAACATGATTCGAATTTGCTCCAGGGTGAGCTTCCTCAGCTGGTAGTGGTTGAGTATCTCTCGGCGCCTCCCCTCGCTGAAGTACTCAGAGTTCAGCAGGTCCCACACAGAGACCTTCTCCCCCCGTAACCTCCCAAACCTGACTGGCAGCCAGGAGCTCCTAAACAGCCGTCTGGTGACATCATCAACGAACTGGCGCTTCCTGCTGTTTAGAGGAAGGAGGCAGAGCCCGGTGGATGGCTCTGTAATGCACTTCTCCTTCAGCTGCAGGTAGGTGAGGTTTTCATGTGTGTTGGGGTCAAAGAAACCTTTGGTGTCATCACTGGGATCAGAAAGAATTAAGTTCATCTTCTTGTCAAAGTAGCCACGCCGGTAGGCCACCTCCACAGGGATGCGGTGGCTGTTGACGGGGTCGATGATGCCGCCGGTGGCGATCTGGGCCTCGAGCAGGCGGATAGCGTGCTCCTTGATGATGAGCTCCTTCTTCATGGCCTGGAAGAGGGAGATCTTGTTCCCTGAGTAAGGATCTCTGTAGCCGGTGACTGATTTCTCTGCAGTCAGGAGCTTGTCATAAACATCTGGGCCAATGACATTCACTCTTAACGCCTCATCCACAGAATACCTTTTGTTGGCAGCTGGGTCAATGATAAATCCAGTAGCAGCCTGTGCCTCCAGGAGGATCAGTGACGTTCCTGGCCTTAAAAGTCCTTTCCGCTTTGCTTGGTAGATGCTGATCTTCTCCTGGGAGTCAGGAAGCAGGAGCCCACCAATGCTACCTGTCCCTTGCAGGTACTTCTTGACAGTGTCCATGCTGACAACTTCTTTGGCTGATGTTTCTCCCTCCTTCAGTTTCTTAAACAAATCTTTGTTGATGATTTCAGAGCTCAGGAGCTGGTCAGCTGTCACCCGGTCCCTCAGTCCTTCAAAGGTGATATTAGCAGTGGAAGCCATTTCCTCAATGGTGGCACTGACTGCCTTACTGAATTCTTGCGTAGAGAGTGTTCCTGCAAGGTACTTCTGGGTGAGAGCAGCTCTTTGCTCACTCTGGATGTAGTCTGAGAAGAGGAGTTTCCAGAGGGACACCGACTTTCCCTTGAATTTACCTAAAGCAATGGGTACCTGTATGTTTTCCAGAGCTGTTTGGGTCCTATGGTCAAAGAAGAGGTGGGTTCCCTCGCATCCTTCACTGCTGTCTCCACCAAGTGGCAACAGAAGGAGCCCCGTGTTGGGATCAGTAACACACCGCTTGAGCAGGTCTGCGTAGATCAGCTTCTCTTTGGAGCTGGGGTCGAAGAACCCTTTCATGTCATCAGTAGGGCTGGAGAGGAGCTGTCTTGTGGCCTCGTCTAGGTACCCCCACTTGCAAGCTGTCTCTGTGGGGACACGGAGGTGCCTGCCTGGAGCAATTATACCCCCTGTGGCCATCTGAGCCTCCAGAAGGCAAATGCCATGATTCTTGGGAATAAAGCCCTTCCTGATGGCTTGGAACAGAGAGAGCATTTCTCCCGTGTAGGGGTCCCTGTATCCAGTGATGGTCCTCTCAGCTGAAGACAGTTTCTCATGAAGCTCCGGGCCGATGAGACCGATCCTGACAGCTTCATCAACTGAGTAGCTTTTGTTCTGTATGGGGTCTGTCAGGCTGCCAGTGGAGGCCTGGACTTGCAGGAGCATCAGAGCAGCACCAGGCATGAGGAGATGCTCTCTCAGTGCCTGGTAAAGGCTTTTCCGTTCACTGGAAGGCAGGACAACACCAGCCACGCTCCTTGTCCCATGCAGGAACTGCTGAATGGAGTCATTCTCTGCTACCTCCTGGGCAGAAACTCTTCCCTCTTCAAGATCTCTGAACATGTCAGGGTTGATGATGCCACAGTCCAGCAGATCCCTACTGCTCACCCTCCCTCCCAGCCCTGGGAATGTGATTTGCAGGGGCAAAAGGAGGAAGCCCAAGGCCGGATCAACAACACACCTCTTTATAAGCTCTGTATAAGTGACCCTCTCCATAGTACTGGGGTTGAGGAACCCTTTGCTGTCCTCATTGCTGGGGTCAGAGAGGAGCTGCCTCATCTCTTCATCTAAAAATCCCCTCTCACAGGCAACATCTGCTGGGAGCCGGCAGCCAGTGGCTGGGTCAATGACACCTCCAGTTGCAATCTGGGCCTCTAGCAGCCGAGTACCTTGCTCCCTCCCAATCAGGTCCTTCTGGATCGCCTGGTAGAGGGAGATTTTCTCTTCTGTGTAGGGGTCCAAAAAGCCAGTAGCAGCTTTCTCTGCGGAGAGCAGCCTCTCCTTCAGCTCCAGCCCCACCAGCCCCAGCTGCACAGCTTCTGCTACAGAGAAATGCCCGTTCTTCACTGGGTCAGTGATGAAGCCTGTGGCTGCCTGAGCCTCGAGAAGACAAAGTGCTGAATCCAAACTCAGAAGATGCTCTCTGGTGGCTTCATAAAAGCTCATTATCTTCTTCGAAGCCTCTACATACACTCCAGCAATGCCACCAGCTGCCTCTAAGGGCTCACTAGAAGCATTCATCACCATCACATCCCCATCAGCTGCTTTTTTCTGCTTGCAAGGCAGTATGTCCTGGCACGAGTGGTTTGCTCCTGGCATGTCTTCCTGGTGAGAGATGGGGGCAGCATGGCCATTCACTGCTGGCTTGCTCTCCATCCTCCCACTGCACTCCTTTCACAGCTGTCAAGACTCTCTGGAGAGAGGGGAGAGAATGGGAAAGCTCAGTGAGAAATCAACTTTTCTATGGTTTGCGTGCTAAATACGGGGGAGAAAAAACAAAGAAATAGCTCACAGGCAGGACGAAGTAACAGCTAAAGATTGAGCACGTTCAGGGGAGTGTGCTTGTCCCTGTCCCTGACACGCTGAGCCAGACCTGCCAGAGGCAAGCGCCCTTGGCTCTCTGAGCTAGACTCGCTGCGTGCACTAGGACATCTCAGCATGAGGCAGAGACTGGAGCAGAAGCACCAGTGGGACCTGCAGAGCACTGGGCTGAGGCAGGCCTGGCTTCTGTGAGAAGCAAAGCCCCCACGAGCTGTCACATGCTTTTGACTACCAGCCTGTGCGGGGCTTGTCTCTGCACAGAAGCCTTGTGCAGTGCTTCAAAGGCCCGGAGGGCCGCTGAGCAAAGCAACAGCCAAAAGCAGCAACCCCCAGGGAGTGCTGGCACTCACTCGAGCTGCTGCTGACACTGGCACAGGGAAGAGCAAACCCGAGCCAGCACGGAGGGCTGCTCCCCTCTGCCAGGGACACGGCGTTAGCCGGGTCCCCTGGCACACTCCGCACAGCAGCACCGGTCAGGCAGGGGCTGGGAGCAGGGGCTGGGGCTGCGCGCACCCAGAAGCAGCCCTGGAGGCCCTTTGCCTGGTGCCCACTGCTGCACTGAGATGGGCTTTCTGCCCTCCTTGCGTTGCGCAGAAAGCACGGGAAGGGGGGCCAGCAGAAGGAGAAGCAGGTGGGGTCAGCAGGCCACACCAGGAGCACATGGAGCTGTACGCCTGCACTCATGTTTGAAAAGCTCCTGGGCACATTGTGATCAACCACAATACAGCCATTATACAGCCAGGTTACGGTGCTGGAGGGAGCCTGAGGCCGTCGAGCGCTGGGCTGTGAACACCAGAAGGCTGGAGGGCGCTTGTGGTGGGGTATGGGCTGTACAGAGGTCTGGGAGCCGTGGTCAGCCACAGTCTCCAGGCTGCAGCTGCGGCACACGCTGCCGCAGAGGAGCCTCGCTGCCCGCAGCCTTGCACGGCCGGGCGTCTGTGCCTGGCACCCTTCAGTCCTCAGGCCGGAAGCCGGTCCTGCAGCAGGAGGCTGCGGGGTTGAAGCAGGTTTGAGGAGAGAGGGGGCTGGCCCTGCTGTGGCAGGGCAGCGGGGACGGCTCCTATTCCCCCACGAGTCCCACCGCTTAACGCGCAGCCCCTGGCACCAGTGCAGAGTGGGGTGTGTCGGGGTGGACTGGCCCGACGAAGCGCTGCGGCAGGCCGAGGACACCCGCTTGCCCGAGCTCCCACAGCTGAGCCGGCTGGGTCGCGGTGCTGCCTGCCAGCAGCTCTGCTGGTCGCGGCTGCAAGGACACAGCCAGGGAAGGGCTGCCCCGTGGTACATGCCGCTGTACTTGGAGGTGAGGGGAAGTGCGCTGGCACAGCACCCCCAGGACCCTCCTGCGGCGGTCACACTGAGCGGGAATGGTGTGGACCAGCCATATCTCGCTGCCCGCACCGGTGCTGGAGCACGGATCCTGCTTGGGACTCACAGACCCACGTCCTTCCCCGCGACGTGGGGCAAACACACCAGGGAGTAGAGAGCAGCATGCCGGTGCCGGCAGGCGCTGTGCCCAACACCCTGCTCACCACAGGACCACTCTGTCCAGTGGGGCTCTGTGCACCGGCTCTGTCCCTGTGCGCCCACTCCAGCGCATCCTGTGCCGCCCAGGCCAGGCCAGCACCTTTTTGTTGTGAGTGCTCTTCTGCCCCAGTCGTGCTCCAGGCTCGCTGCCTGTCCTGGGGGAAAGGTCCCAATACGCACCGGCTCTGTCCGCCCCATGATGTCAGCGCGAGCGTGGCCACGTGGGCTTGGATCTGCCCAGGCAACACTGTTTGTGTTTGCAGGTTCAGGATTGCATCTGGCTCTGGTGCCAAGAGGTGGGGACGGCGGGCGGGACAGCCATGGAAGTGCTTCTGCCTCTGGGAAGGGCCGTACGGAGACATGCGGGGTGAGGGGAGAGGGAGAGCAGTCAGGACTCGGGGGGTCTCTGCCCCGTGGCAGGGCTGCTGTGGGGGAGAGCGATGGGCCTGTCTTGCTGACTGAGAGTGAGGGGAGTCGTTCTGTCCTGTGCTGTGGGCTATGGGCTGGGAGCAGGGGGTCTCCTGCCTCGCAGGGCTGTCTCCTCCGTCCCGCGGGCTCATGCTGGGTGTGCGCTCCCGCACACGCCGGTGCTGGGCAGCCCTGCGCCTGGCGCCACGCACACACAAAACATATGACGGGGCTGGCGGCACCTCGCCGTTGGCTCTACCCCCCAGGTCCTGGGGCCGTGCCACCTTGCAGGGCTGGGAAAGCTGCTCCTGGCCCCGCAGCCCTTTCCTGGCAGAGAGATACCGGGTTAGATGGTGCAGGCTGTGCCGCGCTTGAGAGGAGATGGGCTCAGCCTGGCCATGCCGCGGGCACAGGGCTGGGCAGCACCGGTATGGCTGCGGTATCCCGAGAGCCCCAGGCAGCTCCCCACACAGTCCAGACCCGAGCCAGCCAGCGGCGTGAGAGCGCGAAGGGCATTTGGGCACTGCCACCCGTAACACTGCGGCAGCTCGAAACCCCCGTTCCCAGCAGGGCTGGGGGGCCAGAGGCAGGAACCCCCTGGGGTTGAGGTAGAGCCGCCTGCCCTTCACTGGCAGGGGGGCAGGCAGCGGGTGCGTGGGTAGAGGAGCCTCTTCTCCCTTTAGTCAGAAGGCGTCAACCCCATGGAAACTTTAAGTAACCGGCTGCCTACAAAGCCGGGGAAGGTCCTGGCAGAGGTTCAGGCGCTGGCACATGCAGCCCTCCCTGGGGCCACGGTCTCTCCCTGACGCGGGCAGCTCTCCCTGGCAGCGGCAATCGCTGCTCCGCGCCTTTCGCTGCTGGCTGCATCAGGAAATGTGCTGGTGCTGGTGTGAGCCGTGGCACTGGCCGGCACTGCATGCATGCACGCGCAGCCCCTTCACACCCGCCGGCACCGCGGAGCCGCGCATGCCTCCGTGCCCACATGAGTCACAGCGGGAGGCTCCTCCTCGTACACCCGGTGCATGGGCAAGCGTTGCAGCTACGCTTGCCCCGTGTCGCCTGGGACAACCCTGCATGTCTGCCCCCGCAGGGTGCACCAACAGGCCTGCGCCGGCTGGGGAGGGAGAGGCTGCTGGGGGCCCTGGGGAGGGACTGCGAGAAGGGACAGGTTTTACTGGTGGAGTGGGGGGCATGCTTCCAGGGAGAGGGTGGTGGAGGGAGCCGGGTAAGGGCAGCAGAGCGTTGGGGTGGGGCTGGGGCTGTGGGTGGGAACCTGGCGGGGCCAGGGGGGGGTCTGCAGGGTGGTCTCTGGTGGGACAGGCTGAAGCTGGGGGTGTTTCAGGGCGAGCAGAGCAGTAGAGAAGTTGTCTGGGGCAGCGACAGAAAGGTGGTCGGGACAGACAGGGCAGCTGGGGCACTTTGGGGGGCCCCGCTCCGAGCAGGGCTGGGGGAGCCCAGCACTCCTTCCTGGGAAGCGCTGCCTGCGGAGCAGGCGATGCAGTGGCTGGGTCATAGAATCACAGAGTCATTAAGGTTGGAAAAGACCTCTAAGACCACCGAGTCCAACCGTCAGCCCAGCACCATCATGCTCACCAAACCATGTCCCACTAAACCGGGTCCCACCGGCGGCCAGTGGCAGATGGGCGCCTGCCTGCTGTCCTGCCCCATGAGGTGCCTGGAGTGGGGCTGCTCCCCCACTGCAGCTGTGGGATGGGGTTGCACCCGGCCCGTGAGGGGCAATCCCACAGCACTGTGTACCCACCTCACTGGGCACTCCGGAACGGTGCTGCCGGCCCCCCACGTGCCCTGCCCCACTGCCTGCCCTTCCTCAGCACCTGCCGCCCCGCCGAGCCTCGCTGTGCCCGTGGAGCCCCAAGGCAGCACGGGCTTTTCCCTGGGAGCCGTCCTGCCTGCACTGTCATCACCTCCCGTCGCACTCCCGGGCACGCCGGGGTCAGCGACCAGCATGCCCCCGCTGTGCTCGGCCACGACAGCCGGCCGTGCTCCGCGCGCGGCGGCACCGTGCGGCTGTTGCCCTACACCCGCTGTCCCACCCCGGCAGCTGGCTGCAGCCCAGCCAGACTAGCGGGCGCAGGCAACGCCACATTCTTTGTATACCCGAAACCTGCATGAGCGCCTCCGGCCGCCGCGGCACCCCGGCACGGCCCCACGATGCCCAGCCAGGCCCCTCTCCGCCAGACCTCTCTTACCTGCCTGCGGTGGTCGCAGGATGGGCTCGCCCGGCAGGTGCCCGCGGTCCCACTGCTTTGCCGCTGCTTCCTGCCTGGGACCGGAGCACATTTAAAACCTTGCCCTTCCCCGCCCCTGGGGATGACACACCGGCCCAGCCCCGCCAGAAACACGCGAGCCAGCCCTCCCCACGGCTCCCCGTGGGCAGCCGCGTCCCCCCTTGCACTGGGTCTGGCTGCACGCAGCCCCTGAGGCTCCATCACCGCCCCACCGTGCTGTCCCCGGCGGGCGCAGGACCGGGGCAGGGCTGTGAGCAGGGGTGAGGGGTTTGCCGGTCCCAAAATGGCCGCAGTGCGGGCAGGTGGCCCTGTCCCGACAGGCAGCCTCCGCAAAGGGGGTGAGAGAAAGGGGCCCTCGTCCCCAGCAGCCTCTCATCCTTCTCCCCGTCGCCCCGTAACTACCCCCTACCCCAGCACCTCGTCCCGGTGGCAGCTCCCACCCTGCTCCTCTCCCACAGCAGCCCCCGCGGCCCTCCCCACCCAAGGCTGCTGCGTGTCCGTCCCCCGTCGAATCAGCCGTGCCACCGTGTCTATTCGGCCGGACTCCGGGCTGCAGCTGTGGGGCTGAGAGACCCCAGACTTCCAGCTGCGGGCCTGACCCTGGCACCATGGCAGCTGGGGTGGAGAGGGGGCCCTTCCTCGCTCCCCCCAGCCTTGCCACATCCCTGGATGTGCAGGTGGAGCCTGAATTGCCCAAAACGTGCCCAAGCCACCCCGTCGCCACCTGAGTCACCCAAACACCCCTGCCCTGCCTCCATCACCAGCCCCACGCCCTCTCCCCGGACCCTGCACCCAGCCCCACACCCAGCTCCCCGCTCCACCCCAAGCATCCCGTCTCCTCTCCCTGGTGCCATGGGTGCTTGGTGGGCCTCCAAAGGGCAGCGGGCACCACATATGGGTTTGGGGCCACCAGGCGCTGCGGGGTCACGCTGCAGCCCCCTCCCGGCGCCAGCCCTGCGGGGCAAAGTGCTGAGGAAGGGATGCGCACCGCTTGGGCAAGATGTTTATGGCGCGTGGGAGTGTGTTGTCTGGAGAGCTGCCGGTATCCAGGCGCAGGGCTGGCCGGGTGAGCCCGTGGTGTGGCACGGCGTGGTCCAGCGGGCACACAGCCCTGGCGCCTAGTGTGGGTGCGGCGAACGCCGGCCGTGGCGGTGCACCCCGTGTGGAGAGGCATTCCCCTGGGAACGGCACAGCCCAACATCCAGGCAGGAACCCGCTCTGCGCCGCTGCGTGGGCAGCGCTGAGCCGGTGGTCCTGGGAGGCTGTCACCCCAGAGCAGCCAGAGCTGGGGGGCTGAGAGAGGGGCTGGCCTGGATGACGGCCCAGACCCATGGGGCAATGTCTGACCAAGGGCAGCATCAGCAGGGCCAGCGAGAGGGGCAGGGGCTGCATCGCCCCGGCAGGGCTGGCAGCCGCCCCCATACCTGTGCCCAGCTGCTGTGGCACATGGAGAGAAGACTGTGCCCCAGACACCAGCGAGGGTTTGTGATGGCTGCACAGGCATCCTGAGGAGCTGTTGCAGAGGTGTCACTCCCGGGAGGTGCTGAGGAGCCTTAATCCGAAGGCAAACAGGGATGAGTGTTCGCTGCCGCCACAGAGGGCTCGGCACCAGAATGCTGGAGCGGTGCTGCCTCGCCGCAGAGCTTCCCACTGGCGAGGCTGTGCAGACGCTGACCCGCTCCCCTCCGCGGGGTCTGGGCCAGCGGTGCCCCCTTGCCCCCCGCGGGGCCCTGCCAGCCCACGCTGGGAGCCAGGATGGCCCCGGCGCCGCAGCGGGGCCAGGCATGGGCACGGCCAGCCAGTGACCGGTGACCTGGGGCGGGTGGCGATGGGGGTTCATGTCTCCCCCCTGCTGCAGGGACAGGCCGGGGGGACCTCGAGCTCCTTCCCCAGGCAGCGCGGCTGCTGACGCAGGAACCAGTGTGCTGCGCTGGGCCGTGCTGGGCCGTGCTGGGTTCTCAGTGCTATGCCTGCCGATGCTGTTTTGCTTTTGCTTTCTTGGGCACGCTGCCCAAAGGCAGAGGAAAGGGTCTGGTTACGGTAATTAGCAGTAATACGTGGTTGCAATTCGTGTGTATGCATTCTAACTAACCGTATGCGGCTTAACCAAAGCATCTCAGCTACACACAAAGACAAGGAGCAACCGGCCTGAGCACCTCTCCCCGGCCCGTGGGCGGCCGCAGTTTGGGCTGGAGGTAGCTGCTGGCTCCGGGCAGCCGCAGTGACAGCCCTGCTGTGCTGCCAGCCGAGCCAGCGGGGCCGTGGAGCCGTTTGCTGTGGGGAAGCGGAAAGCCGAGGTGCAGGCATTGGGACGTGGTTGCTCAGTGTTGCAGGAGTCATCCCGCAAAGGGACACCCCACGTGGGTGGGTTGGCGGGGATGGCAGACCAAGCTGGGTGTCAGCGGGGGCACCGCCAGAGCCAGCGCCGGTAGGGGCTGCGGAAAGGGCGCTGCGCCAGAGCGAGTGGTGGGCGCTTGGGTGGAGCTGGCAGAGCGCTGCGGTGGGTCCCAGGTGAGGTGGCTCACTGCCTCCGCTGTGCGATGCTGTCAGCAGGCCCAGCGCCTGCCGCTCTCCCCATCGCAAACCGTGCTGCTGCCCACCGTTGCGCTCACCCTCACTGCCTGGCATCACCAGGCTGCGTGTCCTCCCTGCACCGTGTCTGCCTGTCCCAGCTCCCAGCAGGGCAGCCCCTGCCCTAGCCAGCCCAGCCCTGCCCAGGGCCATGAGCAAAGGGCACAGCCCCCTGGCTCCGGTGGCACCGGGGCGGCCCAAACACCGCTGGTGGCTCCGCTGGGATGGCAGCAGCAGCGCGAGGCGGATGGGCCGGCTCGGGCGCGAGTCGCCATGCTCCCTGTCCCTCCAGGCATGTGCCGAGGAAGGCACAAGGCAGTGCGGGAGCATAGCCCGTTTGATGGCTGGGACAAATGGCGCCGGGGCTCAGGCCAGACGCTGAGCTCAGCGCCGGCAGATGCCTGCTGGGGCTTTGCTGCCCGATACCTGCGCCCACACATGCATGAACGCTCTCACACGGGTGAAAGCAGGCGCTCACACACAGCATGGCTGCGCACACTCATCTGCCGTGCAAGTGGCTCTGCATGCACACGCGCGTGTGCCTGTACACGCGCTGGCTCCAGCCCAAGAGCAGAGCAGGCATGCTGACACCGACCTATGCAGCACTAAAGCCTCCGTCCCCACCAGCCTCCATCCCCACCACGCCATTGCCTCCAGCCCCGCAGGCATGCCAGCACCGTGCCCAGCAGCACCTTACCCCAGGCACTGTCCAAGGGCTTTGCGTGGGACATGGGTGCAAACCGCAGGCCGGAGAGCCCCGTGCCAGCAGGTGGGAGCCAGAGCAGCCTGGGACACCTCTGTGCTGGGAGCAGGAAAGCCGGGAGCGGAGCGGAGGGCGCTGGGGCTGCACGCCCTGGGGCTGGAGCTGCCCTGGCACGGTCTGGGGGTCACTCAGCAGGCTGGGACCCCCAGGGTTCACACCCTGCTCTGCCCCCAGAGAGGGGGTGGGAGGTGTCTGGGAGGGGACGGCCGAGAGCGCTCCCCTCCACCAGCCCCCAGGCCCAGGGCAAGGCTGTTCACCCCACGGCGTGGCCGGGCTCTGTTGGGTGGGACGAAGCAGCTGCTGCCGGTGTGCGGCTCCAATCTGGAGCTGGGGCGGCTGTGTGGGGCACGCAGGGTGGGCCTGTGGGGTGGGGCAGGCCCCGCTCCCAAGGTTCCCACAGCTAGGGCAAGTGCCGGGGCGGTTGGGCAACAGGGCGGCACCTGCCTCCCCCTCCCTGCAGCGGGGGCCAGCTGGCCCCGTGGGGTGCCCGCCGGCAGGAGGGCTGCTCCGCCGCATGAGCAGAGCCCCACGCGACCTGGCTCCGCCGGACGGCACGGCTGTGGCGGCTGGTGTCCGAGTGCCCAGCTGTGATGGTGCCCGTTAGGGGCCGAGCCTCCAGCCCTGCGCTGCCGCAGCCGCCTGCTCGCTCGCTGCCCCAGGAACCTCAACGTGCTTGCAGCCGCGTGGGGCTCCTCTCCCAGCACCGGCCTGGGCTGCGAGCTGTAACGGCTCTCCCGGGGCACCCCCCGGCTGCACCACGTCTCGCTTGGACCCCGTGCCCCCACCCGCATGCTCAGGGTCTGCGTCTCTGTCCATCGTGTCACCCACATGCCTGGGTCCATCCCCGATGGAGCTGCATTGCCAGCGTTTGCGTGGCTGTGCAAAGACTTTGCAAACATTTAGCATGTGCGCCCCGGCTACCCAATGCCTGTCGTCTTTCCTTTCCGGGCCAGAGACAGCACCTGGGGCTCTGGCTGCGGCTGGCACAGGCCAGTGGTGCCGGTGGTGCCGGGTGTGTTCCCCCAGCTGGGAGTGGTGGATGAGATTTCCACAGGCAGAGGAATGTGCAACGCAACTCGTGCCAGCAGCCCCAGCCCACACCCACAGCGCTGCGGGGACGGCCCTGGGACGTGTTGGTGGATGCTCTGCTCCGTGGAGGGTGGTGGGGCTCGGCCCTGCTCTCGGGGGGCTGCCGGCAGTGCCAGTGGTGAGGGGCCTTGACCCACACACTGGGCGCATGCAGGGCTCTTCCGTGCGGGGACAGGGGACATGCCCCCGGCACAGGCTCTCTTGGAACATTTCCAGAGCTGGCCCCCTTCGGCTGCTGTCCGATAGAGAAGTGTTCGTTCAGAAAAAAAAATGAGTGTCTAGACAATTTTGGGGGACTACGGTGCAGAAATGGGACTGAAATCCACGGAGGCATGGCCAGTCAGCCAACAGGGAGACACAGGAGGAGGCAGCCAGGCAAAGCCCCAGCCCTGGTGGGGGAATGGGAGGAGGACCGCGGCAGCCCCGGTACGTGAGGGTCTTGGACTGCACCAAGGCAGGGAGGTGCCAAGAAAAGGCCGTGCTGCTGTGATGCCTGGGGACAGTCCCCGTGTACGAGGCATCCCCACATCCTGGAGTGGGGACATGGCTGCCAGCTGCCCCGTCCCACCCTGACCTGCAGCCGGGCCCCATCCCAGCTCTCCCCCAGCTGCCCCAGTGTGGGACAGGGCAGGTGGGTGGATGGATGCGCTGCTGCAGGGGCCACGCTGGCCGGGACCTGTGTGGGCGCGCGTGGTGCCCTCGGGGCCGCAGGGTGGCAGAAGGGCAGCCAGCACATGGGGCTGGGGACGCGGCGTCTCCCAGTGCTGCCCGCCGCGGGCGTGGGCTCCCGGCCCCGAGCAGAGGCACAGCAGGCGCATCCCAGCAATGCTTTCCTCGGAAAGGATGCAGCACGGCGCGGTGCCCACTGGCACCCACCGTAATGCCCCAGGCTTGCCAGCCACGGCTGTGGCGCCAGGCGTCTCTGCCGGTGGCACCCAGCTGGAGGCACACCCAGCCGTGCCCAGCCACCGCATGCCACCATGCCGGGCCACGTGCGCGCTGGCTTTGGCGGTGCTACGTTCCCCCACACCACCCCGCTGCGGCACCCCTCAGCCCGACGGCGGGGTGAGCAGGCAGACAGACACAGACTGCAGCAAGCCCCGGGTGCTCATAGAAAAAGAAACCTACTCTTTATTGTGGCTGGCAGGGCCGTGCCCAGCCAGGGTTACATTCAGCTCTACTGCTGTCCAGTTAGCGGGGTGACGTGAGCATGCGTCAGCAGGGCAGGGGTCCCGCCGCCCGCAGGTGCTGCAGGCGGGATGGGGGCAGGGGCGTGAGGGACCCCCCGCCCGTGGCAGCCCCAGCCCTGCCGGGTCAGGCGGCAGCTGTAGCCGGGGCCCCGTGCGCACACACCGAAAGCCCGAGGGGTGAGGGTTAGCACCAGAAATGGGGCTCTGCATCCAGCAAGGGGCCCCGGCACCTGGGTACCGAGCCTGGCCACCTCCCACCTCCCACTGGGGTGTGGGTGGCAGGACGGAGGGACCCCCTGCCAGCAATGCCAAGTGTCCAGGGGCACCGGCAGCCACCCCGACAGCGTGGGAGCCTGGGGAGAAGGGTAGGGCCCAGCCCAGGGGCGTCTGTCTGCCGCAGCCCTGGCTGACCCTACAGCTGCGGGATGCCCCCGGGTGCTCGGAGCGGGGCATCGGGGCTCAGCCCCCCCCACACTGCCTGGTGGAGCAGTGGGGCAGGGGGCCGTGCCAGCCAGAGCCCGGGGGCAGTTTGGTGTGTGTCAGGGATGCTTGCATATACGCTGGGGCCAGGCCCAGCGGGATCAGTGACGGACAGACAGCTCAGCCCTTGCAGGCGGGCGCCTGCTCGGGGGGCCGCAGCGCCGGGCCAGGGGCCCATCGGGCGCACGGCCGCAGCTTCGCCATCCTCCAGCCTCGGGGCGGGCGGCCGCCGGGGAGGAGAGTCCTGAGTGGGGCCGGCCGAGGGTGATGGGCGCAGGACTGGCAGCTGGGGGGGGCTCAGCGGCAGGGGCTGCAGCGCTCCGGGGGGGACCCTTCAGACGGCTCTGCAAGGGCACAGAGGGGCTGCAGCAGCGCGCTCTCCTGCACCCCTGCGCCAGTGCTCCCAGGGCCAGGGGACAGCCCCACTGCCCTGCCCCACACCACCCCACTGACTCCAGCTCCCCTGTGCTTCCCCAGCCTCACTGGGCCCCTCCAACCCCTGACCCGCGAGGCAGGCAGGGTGCAGCCCGCAGCAGGCTGCCTGGGAAGGGGAGGGGACCCCCCACAGCTGCACGGCACTCACCTGGGGGTGCCAAAGCCAGGCTCTCCTCGGCCGCGGTGAACTGCAGCTCAGCTCCGTCGGGCAGCAGGGAGCCGCGGGAGCGGGGACACCGGTCTCCGGAGCGCGTCCTCCGCAGCACCGACTGGGGAGGGAGAGGGTCAGCGCTCGCGGTGGTCGGGCTTAGGGTTCGGGACTGCTGGGGGTGCTCCCCAGCCCTACCTTCCTGGCCAGAGGGCTGCTGGGGGCCGAGGCGCTGCTGTAGAGGCTAAGGCTGGAGTTGGAGCGGCTGGAGGACAGCACTTTGGAGGAGGGTGCCGACTGGTTCCCCACACACTTGGTCGCGGCAGCCCCGAAGGCATCTGGGGACAGGTACTTCTCATTGATCTTCAGGTTGGTCCTTCCCTTCACTAGGGACGACAGAGGTGGTGAGTGGCGCTGGCGCTGGGTGTACCGCAGCCCTGGGCCAGGCGGTGCAAGACCCTGGGGAGTCTGGTGAGCTGCATGCCACGTGGGCACCACCGACCTGCATGGCCCCGCAGGCATCGCATGCGGGCACAGGGACGCCCACCACACCAGTGACAGGGCTCTCCTGGCCTCAGCCCACTGCAGATCATAGAATGGGTGGGAAAGGACCTTTCAAGGCCATGTAGTCCAACCCCTACCGTGAGCAAGGACGTCCCCAACCAGAGCAGGGTGCTCAGAGCCCCGTCCAGCCTGACCTGGGGTGTTCCCAGGGATGGGGCATCGACCATCTCTCTGGGCAACCTGGGCCAGGGTGTCACCACAATCCCCTTGGCCACAGATCCGTGGGCACCCCGTGCCCAGCGCCCAGCGTGCGACATCCATACCCACCTCTGCAGGGGTCATTCTTCACCAGGAACTCATCCAGTGCGATCCAGCCCCCGCCGACTCGCACCATCAGGGTGCTGCGCAAGATCCGCACCATCCGCAGCTGCTGGGACTCCCCAAACTGCAGGGCAGAGGGATGTCAGGGCAAGGCGGGGGCCAGGGGGGGTCAGCAGGGCTGGGAGCTGGGGAGGGGGTGCCAGAGCAGGTACCAGCACCCAGATCTGCCCATTACTAGGCCATCGGGTCCACTGCAGCCCCTCCATCCCCGCCAGCACTGCCCTCCCTGCCATGCCACAGCACGCGGTGTCTGGGGCTAGGGATCCCACGGGACATGGGGAGGTACCCTCTCCCTGCCGGTTAGAAAGGATCTGGGGCAGGGAGCCACGGCTCACGGGGAGCTGTGGGACCTCTGCACGGTGCAGGCTGTGCATGGGTGTCGGAGCAAGCCCGGGACTCCGGGCTGGGGAACAGGCGCTGCTGGCCGCTGTGGCAGGGCAGGAGGCAGCAGCGGCAGTGTGGGTTGGCACTTACCCGGTACCTGTTGGCGCTGATCTGCTCCACCTGGAAGCGCTTGGCACAGTTGCACTGGGCCACTTGCCTGTTCACCTGGGGACGGCACGCTCGGCTCAGACCCGTGGCAGCGGCCCCCACCCTGCCCAGCCCCAGCTGCCACGTCCCCCTACCATACCTCATCCTGGATCTGGTCGGCATCGGCAGTCCGGCGCAGTGGGTCCCGGTTGGGGTGCAGGGCGCTGACGAACTCGTAGTAGTCGATGAAGCCATCTCCATTCATGTCAAAGATGCTCGCCACGGCATTCATCTCCAAAACATTGGTGGGGAACTCTGGGGAGGGAAGGGGACCCTCAGCCCACCATGCCCTGTGCACCGCTGCACCAAAGCCAGCCAGCGCTGGCACCAAACCCTGGCCTGCCTCCCAGGGGGATCCCAGACCCTGGCCCTCCCCATCTCTGCTAGCACTGCAACATCTCTCCCCAAACTGCCCTTTCCAAGGCCCTTGGGGCCGGGGGGAAGGCCCAGAAGCCAGCCCCAGCCCACCCCAGCCCAGCCCTGGAGGCACTCACTGGAGGAGAGGACACTCTCGATGAACTCCCGCTGGCTGATGCGCCCATCCTGGTCCCTGTCGATGCCTCGGAAAACATCCAGGACACGGGACTTCATTTGGCTGATCCACTGCATGTAACGCTTTCTCCAGACCCCGAAGTCAAAGTGAGCAAATTCCTCCAGCTCGGAGAGGCACAGACGGGAATTAACACACCGGCAGGAAAGCCCCCCCGAGCCTCCCCATCACGCCAGCCTGGGTGACCACGCTGTGCCCCACGCAGGACCTATGTGTGGGCTCAGCCCTGCTGCCGTGCAGCCAGCCTGCTCCCAGCCCTGCCCCTGCTGAGGCTGGCAAAGGGGTCCCTGCCCAGGACCCCCGGCTCTGGGTTGCAAGGGGAGCGACAGGCTCCATCAGCCGGCTCTTGGCTGTCAGGGGTGCACCCGCCCCTGCCCACAGGGATGCGCAGGGACCTTCGGCTGTAGGGACAGGGTCTGGGAAGGCTCCCGGGCACTGCCTGCTCCATCCCACTGATCCCTGGGGACCATGCCCATCCACGTCTGACCCAGGGACAGGGGCTCCCACCGGCAGAATGCGAGGCCAGCTGCCCGCACCCACCTGGGGCCGCGGCACTTGCTGGGGTTGCCCCTACCTCTCGCAGGTGCTGCAGGGCCGTTTCCAGCCGGTACTGACGGTCCAGGGCCAAAAGCCAGAGCTGCTGCCAGCGGTGCAGGAGCTGGGCCATGAGGGGTGTCTGGGGCTCCAGCGCCCCGAGCGGCACTGCCGGTGTGCCCTGCGCCTTCCCAGTGCTGCGGCGCCCTGCAGCCAGCGGAGAGGGGCAGTGAGGGCACAGAAGGGGGTCCCAGGGCACGGCACAGCACGGCACAGAGGGCAATGGTGGCCCTTACGTGTGGCCAGCCGGCGGGCGGCTGGCGGGCCCAGCTCCGTGGCCAGCTTCCGCTTGCAGCTCTTGGTGACCTTCTCCACGTCGGGCTGCTTGCGGTTCAGCTCCTCCATGAACACCTGCCACAGAGCACCGGCACTGAGTGCCCTCCAGCCGTGCCGGCAGGCCCCCCGGGAGTGCCCCGCCACCCTGCCAGCACAGCTGGGGCAGGGAGCTGAAGCTGGGAGCGTGGCCACCCACAGACCAGCCCTGCGGCCCCCCTGCCTGGGACCCTCCTGCATCAGCAGCCCTTGACGCAGACCTGGTGGGCTTGGGCTGCGGCTGCTGGCATGCACACAAGGTGCTGCTGCGTCACTGCTGCGTCGCTGCTGCATGCACAAGCTGCACCCACAGCCTCAGCCTGGTGCACCCAAAAGTCCTCGGTCAAGTTAAGCGCTCGCCCGGGGCCAGGCAGAGAGCGGGGGACCCCAACACGGCCCCCCACGAAGCGGGGAGCTGGGCGCAGGGTCCCTTACCATGTGCTGGGCATTGAGCTCCTCCAGTTGCTCAGCCTCCTCTGGCAGCGGCTCCTGGTCCCGCAGGCTCAGCGCCTCCTCGGCGGCCGTGATCCAGTCGATGAGCTGGGCCATCTCCTCCCGCTCGGCTGCGAGGCTGGCCGTCTGTGCCTGCAGCCGCTCGCCCTGCTGCTGGGCCCAGCTCAGCACCTGCGGGCACGGCGAGGGCAGCCGGGCACGGGGGCTGGCGGAGGGGCACAGGGCCGGCTGCCCCGCTGCAGACCCTGGTGTCTGCAGCCCCTGTCAGGCACCACAGGGCCATTGCTTCAGGGGGAATGAGTCTCTGCACAGGGCAGGCAAACGGACCCCCAGCCAGCAGCTCTAATGACTATGGGGCTGGGACGTGGGGCAGGGTTGTGGGGGCTCCATGGCCCACCTGTGACCATGGGGCAGGACCGAGTTCCTGCTGTGCAGCTGGGGCAGGGCTGACAGCATTGCCCCTCATCTGCCGAGGGTTCTTTACAGCTCCTGCGTGCTGCCGCCGGCGCTTTGAGCACCGGTCCTCGGTGTGTCCCTGCGGGCAGCAGCCAAACGTGCCAGCACCCAGGTCTACGCCGCTGTGGACGTGCTGGCTGCCCTCACAGCAGGGCTGTGACACGTCCTCACTATCTGGGGCAAGCAGAGTGAGGAGAGCAGCCCCGAGGGCGGCAGGACCCCGGAGCAGATCCAGATCAGATACTGAAGACTACGCTCACTATGGGCTTTGTGCAGATGAGGGCGAGGGATCGGCCGAACCTGTCAGACCCGTTCAGGGAGAGCCAGGAGTGCTCTCGCCTGCAAACCCACAACGGCAGGGAGCCCCCAAGCCACTGTGGGAGCAGGGTCCGGGATGGGGATCCCGAGGATGCTGCTCCCTGGGGACACCCTGCCTGGGCTGCATGGCATCTGCCATCACACAGGAGTGAGCCACCACCATCCACGTGGGACCAGAGAGGCCCCAGGTGACCCCGAGTGGCTCCAGGATGGGGGAGCAGGGATGGGAGCGAATGGATGGCCAGGGCTGGCTCGGGTGGTGCATCCCGGCGGCTCATGGAAAGCCAGGTCTGTGCAGGAGGACCTGAGCCAGGACCGTCTGGTCACTGGCAAGACCAAGACTGTCCAAGTCAGCCAGGGACAGGGCCGAGGATGCCCAGCGCCCTGCAATGCGCCGGTCAGGAGGACTACACCAAAGAGGCATTGGCGGTGGGAAAGGCATGGGGCCGTGCTCATCCTTGGTGCAGGTGCGGATCTGCTCCATGCCCCGGGAGGGATGGAGGAGCACCCAGCTCACCTCCTGGAAGCGGCTCTTGATGACCGTGACCCAGGACTTGATGGTGATGACGGAGTCGGGGTGGCAGGTGGAGAGGATCTCCTCCCCCAGTGAGGTGATGCACTCCAGCTCCAGCTGCTGGCACTGCAGGGACTTCATCAGCTCCTGGAGGAGTGCACGCACTGTGGTACTGCCGGGTCTCAGCGCCCTGCACTCCACCGCACACCCCGGCACCGCCGGGACCAGCCTCCCCCAGCCGGGTGTGCAGGCAGGGTGGAGTGAGCACAGCCGCTGAGCATGGGCATCTTTGCATGGGGTGCTTGGGACCCCAAGCCCTGTGTCTTGGTGTGACGGGACCTGACATCCCACGTCTCAGCGTGGTGCACCCCACACCCTGGCAGGGGCCAGCTGATCCCAGCAATGGGACGTCCTGGGGCAAGGACGGATTCACCTTGGAAGTGGGGGCTGGCGGGGGCTGGCGGGGGCTGGCACCAACCTGCAGCTGGTTCTGGCACTCCTGCACGGCCAGCTCCTCCTCAGGGAAGACGCCGTACTTGAGGGTTTTCTCCGACTCGGAGAGGCGACCCAGGAAGGAGTGCACCAGGGTATGAAACTCCTCTGCCTGCCACGCACAGCCGGGGACCTGCTCAGCACCCACCTTGCAGCCATGTTCCCAGGTCCCGGCCCCCAGTCCCCGCCCAGACCCCAAGCCCTGCAACTGTGGCTCCTGCCCAGGGCTGGACGAGCAGCGGGCACAGGCAACTTGCTGTGCAGCTCCAGGCCCCCGAGGGAGGGCTGCTGCCAGCCCAGCTCAGACCCCACGGCAGGACAGAGAGGCTGCCCTTCACCCCAGCTTGGCACCTGCGGACACAATCTCCCCTGACCCCCATCAGTACCTCCCCATCGAGCAGGGCACCCTGCAACATGCAGCCGTCCTGCCCTGGGCACCCTGCACGCGGGCACACCTACACCAGGCGCCCGCAGCACCCAGCCTGGCACCCGGCCACGGCACCTTGCGACACGGCCACGCAGAGCCACATAGCCCCACACAGTGCCCCGCAACGCACGGCCACCCACTGCCTGGGCACCCCACGGAGTGCCCTGCAGCGCAGCCACACACAGAGCCCGGGCACCCCACGCAGCACCCAGCAGCGCAGCCACGCACAACCCTGGCATTCCACACGCCCGCAGCCGCCGGCAGAGCCTTCCCACAAGCATGCACTGGCCACACACCCTGACCTTGCCGCCCGGGGAGGCCGTGGGCCGGCTGCCCCCCAGACACACCCCGCTCGCCTGGCTCTCACCTGCCGGAGCGCAGCCTCCAGCTGGGCTTGTTTGGAGACGGAGAGCTTGCAGACCAGGTCCCACCGGGTGCTCAGCTCCTCCATCTGCTTCTGCAGCCACTGCGAGTCAACGCTGCTGCTGCCACGGGTCAGGTCCCGCACCGAGCGCTTCAGCATCTTGATGCAGCTGGCTCGCTTGCCGAGCTCCTTCTGGAAAACCTGGGCAGGAGAGGGCAGGAGGGGGTGGGAGACGCCGGGGGGTCCCAGCACCCTGCCTGGCCCCTGTTACTGTGCAGGGCTCCCGTGCACCCCAGGCCTCCTTGCAGCAGTGGGGTACACAGGGCACCCCAGCACTGCCCCAAGGACTGGGAGTGCAGGGTCGGGTAAAGCGGGGGCTGCTCTGGTGGGCTGCTGTCCTGCCCTGGGATGGAGGGTGGGCAGGGCTGGTGCAGAGCCCGAGGCTCCGCAGGGGCTGACGCAGGGCAAGGACCTCCCTGGGTGGCTGGAGACACCCACCTTGTGCTTGTCCATGAGGTCACTGACCAGGTCCCGGTCCCCTCCGACAGGCACGTCCTCACTGAGCTGCGGCTCAGCCCGGTACAGCCAGTCCATGAGGGCCTGCAGCGCGTCCGTGAACTTGCCCGAGAAGAGCAGGTTCTCCTCCAGCTTGTGCTGCCTGCAAGGAAGGGCGCAGGCAATGCCAGCAGTGCCTAGGTGCCGGGGCTCAGCCCCGCGGTGCAGGGAACAGCCGCCCCATGGGGATGCCGGCAGCGCAGCTGCAAGTGCCTGGGCTCACTTGTGGCCAGGGACGGATCCTGGTTGCACCCCAGGGGCCAGAGCTCAGCGGTGCTGGGGCAGGGAGTCCTGAAGCAGGGAGCAGGATGCCCAGGGAGTAAGGGCAATGCCATGCCCCTGGCCTGGGACCCGCATGGCAAGCAGAGCACAGGCATCCCATCCCACCCCATTGTATCTGATCCCATCCCACCCCCATCCTCATCCCCGTCCCGTGCTGTGCCACCCCATCCCGTCCCTGCCTCACCTCTCCACAGCCCGGCTGCACAGCGTGTCCCAGCGCTCCTTCAGCTCCCCCAGCAGCTCCTCCAGTGGCTGCAG
>NC_138582.1:223551-343493 GCF_964289735.1 Phaethon aethereus | reverse complement strand
GCCCTTATGCGCAAAGCGGGGGCCAAAGCGACCCAGACGATGAGCCACAGCAGCGACACAACAGAGCTGCGTGGCCCGTGCACCACCGCGCGCAAACCATGGGCCACAAAGCACAGTCCCCGCACCAAAGCCACACAGCCCCTGCGCCTGCACGGCTCCCCGCAGGACTCGCGTCCCTCGGCACGGTGGCCGAGTACCTGCTTGGCGCGCTTGCGAGCCTCCTCCAGCGCCGCCCCTCGCTCCGACGTCCGCTGCAGCACCTTGCCCAGCCGCTCCCTGGCCGTCAGCACCAGGTTCTGGATGACGGCGCCGTCCTGCTTCCTGCTGAAGTCCTTCAAGCGAGACCCCACAGCCTCCAGGCTGCTGAGCTTTTCCCCATGGGCATTCGCCTCCTTCACCAGGGCCTGCAGGAGAGCGGAGGCAGCTAGGGGTGCGCAGACGGCCCCGGCGC
Organism: Phaethon aethereus; assembly: GCF_964289735.1. Classification (NCBI taxonomy): domain Eukaryota; kingdom Metazoa; phylum Chordata; class Aves; order Phaethontiformes; family Phaethontidae; genus Phaethon; species Phaethon aethereus. The sequence goes on along the minus strand of NC_138582.1, from coordinate 343,042 downwards.
AGGAGCCGAGCTGCTGAGCGCAGTCTGCACCGGGACGGGGTGCGGAGCCGACTCCTGCTGCAGGGAGCGACCTCCCACTGGCAGCCCAGGGGAGATTTCTCCCGCTGGTGCCGCTGCCAGTTCCACTGCCGGTGCTGCACAGGACCCCTCCGGGCAGACCCCAGCCCCATGGAATCAGCCTTGGCTTTGGGGCGTGCTGCAGGCTGGCGCAGGGGCACACCTGGGTGGTCGGCAGGAGGGCCCAGCCGTGCCGGCTCAGCCCGCGCTTGCCTTGTGCTCCTGGATCTGTGTGGTGACGGTGTCCAGGACGAAGCTGGGTGGTGCGGGGGAGCCAAGGAGCTCCTCCGCGTGAGCCACCCAGCGCAGCAGCTCCTGCACGGTGCCATGAAACTCGGTGGTGACCGTCAGCCCCTCGGCCAGGCACTCCTGCGGGCAGGCGGGAAGCACTGATGGGGATGGGCACCCGCAGCCCCCAGAGTTGGGGCAGGGTCAGCACCCCTGGGCAGGCAGCGCACCCCTGGCCCACACACCTTCCTCTCCTGGGCCTCGGAGTGGACGCTCTCCCACTTCTGCTCCAGGATGCGGAGGCTGTGCTCGGTGCTGCAGGGCCGGCCACTGCGGCAGGAGGCCAGCAGCCGCTGCAGCCGCTCCCGCACGCCGCTGTACGCCTCCTGCTTGGACTCCATCTCCTTGCACAGCTCCTGCCAAGAGGCCGTGGGGAGCCCCGGGGTCACCGCCCCACACGCCTGCCCCACAGGGGGACGGGGACAGGGACAGGGAGCGCTCCTGCTCTGTCCCAGGGGAGCTGGAGGGGGCAGGGGACGGGTGCAGGAGAATCTGCCTTGTCGGGGAAGGGAGAAGGATCCCGGCACCTCAGCGTAGAGAGAGGCAGATTTGGGGCACACGCACACCCTCCAAAGGACACTCAGGGATGGCCCCGCAGCAGGCGGGGGCCTGCACAGCCCCGGTGCTCACCAGATGTGCAGTGAGCTTCTCTTTGGTGGTGTCCGGGTGGCCCCACGCCGGCTTGGAGAAAAAGAGCTGCAGCTCCACCTGCTCCAGCCACTGCAGCAGCTCTGTGATCTCCAGCGTGATGTCCTGCACCTGAGGGTGACGCGGGGCCTCAGCGCCGCCCCTGCCAGCCGGCAGCCCCACGGCAAGCAGCCCCGGCGCACAGTGCCCTGTACCTGGCTGAGGTTGTTCTCTAGCTCCAGCTGGCGGCTCTCGGTCTCGCTCTGCACCAGGTCCCAGCGCTGGTTGAGCTGCTGCAGGCTGCGCTGGAGCCCCTCCATGCTCTCCCCCAGGCTGGAGAGCAGCAAGCCCTGCCCGGCCTCAGTGACGGACTGCACCGTGCGGGCGTGGGACATCACGTCGTTCCTCAGCACCTGGGGATGGGGTGCCGTGGTCACAGCCAGCACCCCGGTGGGGGTCACCCCACCTCTCCAGCCGGCTACGCCGTGCAAAGCCCCGGGTGCCCGGGCCACCTCTGCTGCCTGGGGCGGGGAGCAAGGCTGCGGTGTGGGGAGCACCATGCTGGGGGAGGATGGCACCCAGGAGACGGCACCCTGGCTCTTGTCCTCAGCGTGGCAGAGGGCGACTGCGAGGCCGCAGATTTGCCGCTTTGTAGTGGGAAGGTGCCAGGATGGGGCCCCCCAGCCGCAGGGCTGGCCCACGCCTCACAGCACCTCACCTACGTCAGACACGGCGCGAGCGTGCCCAGGCAAGGGGAAGCGGCGCTGGGCCAGCTGTGGCCTCGTCTGCCTCCTGGCACGCGTAGAGACAGCTCATTCCTTCCATGCTGTCACCGTGGGAGGGGACGCGTTCTCACGCCACCCGCCCCAAGCCGCAGCCTGCCCGACCCCGCCGCTGTCGTCCCAGGGATCGATGGCAACGCCACGAGGAGGGGGCCAAACTGCCCAGGACGGAGCCAGGTAGCACCCTGTGGCCCCGCAGCAGGAGGACCACGACCGGGACCTCTTGTGCAGTGGGACCAGGCTGGGTCTCCGCAGCAGGACTGTGCCATGTACCCCCCAGGGGACGTCCCCACGTGGACAGCTGGCTGTCGGAGCAGCCCGGGACATGGTGCGCAGGCAGCCCCGTCCCGCTGTCGACCTCACCTTGTGCTTGGCCAGCTCGATCTCGCAGCTCTGCAGGTCGAGGCGCAGCAGCGTCGGGCCCTGCAGCTGCTCGGCGGTGCGGGACAGCCACTGCAGCAGCTCCTCCAGCTGGTGCTGGAACTGCCCCAGGCCCAGCAGAGCCGCCTCCAGCTGGTGCTGCCCCGGCAAGGGCGGAATCGGGCACCCGTTTGGTGGGAGCAATGGCAGCCCTGACCACGCGCCCAGCGCCCGCCTGGCCCCATGCACCCACAGTGCCCCAGGCACTGCCGGGCACCGTGCACCCGCCCAGCACCGTGCACCCAGCACCCCACGCACCGGCACAACCCCCACGCATCCATATGGCACCCCACCCACCCACCCTGCCCTGGCTCTCGCCCCACCCCACTGGCAGATCTAGCCAACAGCGTGGGTGCCACCACCATCTCCCAGCGCCCCAAAGCCCCCATGCTGAGGACGGCAGCGCCCACCCAGCCCTGCCCCACACCCAGGACTGCCTCTGTGCGGGCGAGCCCCCTCCCTACCTGGCGGCTGACAATCTCCTCCTCCAGGTGGTCCCAGCGCTGGCGGAAGTCACTAAGTGGGGCCAGGGGGTCCCCCTGCCCGGCGCCCCCCGAGCTAGCCTGGTGCCGCAGGCTCTCCACATCCACCTTGCACTGGTAGAGCTCCCTCTTGAACTCCTGCGGGGCAGCAGTGAGCGGGCGGCCCCCAGCCCCGCACACAGAGATGGGGCCTGCCCTGCCACCAGGCCTGGCACAGCACGGCGCAGCGTGGCGCAGCACAGCACAGCAAGGCACGGCACAGCTGGGTCTGGCACGTGCTGCACGATTTGGCAGGACACAGCACAGCTTGGCACAGCTTGGCACTGGCACCTGGGCCCAGAGCTCCTCCTCGTGGAGAGCAGGGAGCCCTGCCCGCTCAGGGCACCTTGGGGGGCAGGATTCGGCCGCCCTGGGCAGGCCTTGTCCCCCTAGCACCCATCGTGAGCAGATGCCATGGAGGCACCAGCACTGTCCAGCACGCCACACTTTCATCCCACTGCTGCCCCGAGCACCTGCTGACCCACACCTGACCCCAGGGCTCGGGGCCCCATCCTGCGGCACGGCCCACCTTCAGCTCCGCCAGCTGCTGCTGCACCATGTCCAGGTCCCCGCCGACGAGAAACTCCTCCGCGATGCGCAGCTCGGCCGTGTCCAGCCACTCAAACAGCCGCTGGGGACGGAGAGGGACCGTGGGGCTGGGCGGGGGGGCAAGCTCCCCACCCTATCCCCACATGCCGGACACATCGGTGCTACCAGGCTGCCAGGACCGCTGTGCCCCTGGGGGCACAGGCACACTCACCCCTGCACTCTGCAGCCCCATGGCCAAGAGTGGGGCTGGGACCCACCGTGGTCCCCAGGGAGGGCCGGAGCACAAGGCAGGAGGGTGCTCCAGCCCCATCCCCACCAAGTGGGCATGTCATGCTGGGCCAGGACACGGGCACGGCCGGCCCCGCTGCCCCCTGCCCCGCAGCCCTGTGAGACCAGCCAGCCCCCCACCACCATCACGGCCCTATAGCCTAGCTAGCCCCACACCCCTACAGTCCTGCTGCCCAGCCAACCCCACTGCTGGCCCCACTGCCAGGTCCTGCCTTTAGTCATGCCCAGGGACCACCACGGTGTGGCCCCATGGCCCCTCACACCCCTGAACAGGGATGGGAGGGTGACGCAGGTGGGGGGCAGGCCCCGATGTGTGGTGTCTGCCTGAGCGGGCCCCCAGCACCCCACCTGCATGGTCTCCTGGTAGCTGACGGAGGCCTGGAGCTGCTCCTCGAGGCGGGCGTACCGCTCCGTCCACACCTTGTTCAGGCTGTGCCAGGAGGAGTAGAGCTGCGGCAGGGCGCGAGGGTCAGCGGCGCCGCGCAGGGGGCCGGGCACGCGGGTGAGCGGCACCGCGCGGGGGGTCTGGGGCGCAAAGGTCGGCGGCACCGTGCGGGGGTCAGTGGGCACCAGCACAGGGTGCAAGAGCCAGCCAGCTCTGCCGCGGGGTGCAAGGTGGGCACCGGTGCGGGGTGTGAGGCTTGGCAGACACACGGTCCCTTGTGCAGGGACGCCAGCCAGGGACAGCCACCCTCCTCCAGCCCGGCCCCGGACATCCAGGGGACAGGGGGTCTGGGGAGTGCGCCTGCCCCTGCTCCAGGGCCCAGCTGTGGCTCAGCTCCAGGGACACCCCCTCCCCGAGAGCAGCACCCCCACGCCCCAGCACCCCCATCCCTTGCTGGACCCACACCCACTGGCACTCACATCATCCAGGCTCTTGGTGACGTCGGGCTTGTCGGGGTCCCCGCAGGAGGACATCAGCTCCACGCCCAGGCTGCCCAGTGTGTCCAGCTCACCCTGCAGCGAGTCGATCTCCTCCCGCAGCGCCTGTGGGCCAGGAGGGGGCTCGGCGCTGCCCGTGCCGTGAGGCTGCCCACCAAGCCCCCTCCCCACCCCATACCTGCATGGTGCGGAGCCGCATGCGGATAGCCTCAGGCTCGCCGCTGGCCTCCTCCAGCCCCAGCACCAGCTGCTGGGTGTCGCTCAGCGTCAGCGCCAGCTCAGAGAGGCCATGCCAGAAGCGGTCAGCCAGCGCCAGCAGCTCCCGCAGCCAGCGCTCCTGCTCCTGGCAGCGGCGCCGCAGGCAGCCCCACTGGGACAGCAGCTGCACCGTCCGCTCCTGGATCCCTGCGGACCAGGCACGAGAGGGATAGGGCTCAGCCTGAGGCCCCTCGAGGCACTGCAAGGGACCTGGCATCCCGACACAGCCCCGAACAGGGACGTGTCCCCGCTGGGACACCCCATGTGCAGGGACGCGCTGCCGTGCACGCACACCCGCCCACATGGCCATGCCTGCCCCTCCGTGCCGGTACCTCTGGCAGCAGCATCGGAGTTCGCGGCCTGCATGCTGGCCAGCAGTTCGCTGCCCTGCGCCTGGACAGTCTCCAGGGCCACCCCCAGCTTCTCCAGCTCGCCCAGGGCCAGGCTGTTCTCGCGGATCTGCTCCCGAAGGTGGGCTGCATCGCCGCGGATGGAGGGCTGGCTCTGCAGGCGGCTCTGCAGCCGCTCCAGGCACTCCAGCAGCAGGTCCATGCGCTCGGTCAGCTGCGGAAGGTGCGGGGGAAACTGGTCACTTAAGGGGAAGTCCTGGTGGACACCAGCCCCTCGGTGCCGGCCCTGTACCTGGCTGTAACGCGGCAAGGCGTCCTCCAGCAGGGCAGCTGCCTGGCGCACGCGCTCACGGATGTGGCCATACTGCTCCTCCGCCTCCCGCCAGCGCTGCTGGAACGGGGCACCCTGCTCCGGGCTCAGCTCCACCAGCTGCGCCGAGACGCGCTGCAGCTTCCCCATCAGGGGCCGGTGCTCCGCGATGGCCTCCCGCAAGCACTGAGGGCAGAGGAAAGGCCGTGGGCGTGCGCAGGACCAGGGCAGGGCACACAGAGATGTCCCCTGGCGCGCCCTGGTGCTGCCCGGGCTCTGCTCCCGGTGGACCACACACGTGCGCGTTGGGTGCCCCACGCCAGTGGTCCCCGCAGCGGTGCCGCCTCCGTCCCGTCGCAGACTGCACGCCGCACGGCCGCCCCTCTGATCCCGACATCGCAGGGTAGCAGAGCGTGTCCCTGCCCTCCCCTTCCCCATGCCCTGGCTCGGCCACCCTGCCCTCACCTGCAGCAGCGCCTGCTGTTCCTTGAAGGCCTCGTAGCTGATGGCGCTGGGGGAAAGCTGCACCCCGACCACCCGCGTCTCCTCCAGCCAGGGCGCCAGTTCCTCGTGGGCCTCAGAGAACTGGGTGAGCAGGGACTGGGCGTGCTCCAGCTGCACGGCACAGGCTCCGCTGCGCAGGAAGAGCTGCTCCATGCGCTCCCGCAGCGCCTGCACCGAGGGCTGTGGAGACAAGCGGCTCACTGGGGTGCCCCACTGCCACAGGACTGGGGAGAGGGGGCACGGCCATCCCCTGGTGCCAGTGGGCCCTGCTGCGGCAGCATCCCACCCAGCACCCGCTGGTGCAGCCCTGGCATGGCCACTCACCTGGAGGTGCTGCCGCAGGGGCTCAGGGCAGGAGCGGAGCAGCGGGTCCGAGATCCCCAGCAGACGCTCCAGCAGGCCCCGGTGGTGCAGGATCTCAGCGGAGAGCAGCTGGAAGACAGAGGCGTGTGGGTGCCAGCTCCTGCAGAGGCGTCGGCAGGCCCACGCACGCATGACTTGGGGGTCAGTGCAGCAGCCCAGCAGAGTGCGGACACAGAACCAGCAGAACCACAGTCCCCCTCGGGACTTCCGGGCACCCCTTTGAGGTGCAGGCGCTGGTGTGGCGTGCCCCGGCCCAGACCAGCGCTGCCAACCCACCTTCTGCTCGGAGAGCTGCGAGCGGAGGGCCTGGGCGTCCAGCTGCACCCGGCCGATCTCCTCCAGCCGCTCGCCGAGCACAGCCAAGCGGGCGAGCTGGGACTCCAGGATCTGCTCGAACTGCAGCGGAGAGGAGAGCCATCAGCTGTGCTGGCAAGGAGGGCAGGCGCACCAGGGCGGCCTCTCCGGGACACAGGCCCCGGTGCATCTGCTGCTGGCTAGCATGGGACCTTCCACCATAACCTGGTCCCTCCAGACCCAACTCCCCCCCTCCCGCCGCAGGCAGCGACGCTGCGGGGCCGTGGAGGGGCGAAGCGGGCAGAGGGTGACAGTCCCCAGAGCCCCGCGTCCCGCACCTTCTCCCTGTCACTCGTGCTGACCGGGGGCTCCTGGCCGCTGTGCTGGCTGTCCCAGGAGGCCAGCTCCTTCTCCATGCGGCCCAGCCAAAGCGCCAGGTCCTCCTGGGCAGTGCCCAGGCGGGACGAGGCCTCCAGGGTCTGCCCCAGACGGTGCATGGTGTCGGCGCTGCTCTGGCCCACGATGAGATAGCGCATCCTCAGGGACTCCATCTTCTCCTGCGCCAGCTGGGCCTCCTCCCCTGCGGCAGCACCGTGGCTGGCGTCAGCACCACTGCAGCCGGTGTCCCTGGGGCCGGTGACCTGCCGCACCGATGCCTTCCCTCCCTCGTGATGGTCGCTCTGTCCCAATCTTCCCCCATGCCTGCCCCTCTCCTGTTCTCCTGCACCCGGCTCTGGCCCCTCCACCCCGCCAGAGGCAAAATTCAGCTCCCTGCTCACCCCCCGCTGCCAGCACACCCCGTCCTACCATGCTCCTGACCCCCGCGGGCCAAGCTCTCCCCCGCCCCTCTCAATCCGATGGGATGCTGCGCGCCCCACCACACGACACCATGCTCCCGCAGCTGCCGGCAGCTGCCGGTGGGGAGCGAGCACCCCAGGGACACCCAGCGCCAGAGGGTCCCCGCGCTGCTGGCACAGCCCAGGGCAGCGCCCTGTGCTTATTGCCCCCCGTGTCCCACGGTGCCGACCCTGCAGCCACTGCTTCCAGCCAACCCCACTCACCTGTCACCATCTCCAGGACCCGCTGCCCGCTCTCCAGGGCGCCGTCCAGCTCTCCTAGCCGGCCGCGAATCTCCTCGCAGAGAGCCTGGGTGAGAGGCTCCCATGGCAGCGACTGCCGCGGATGCCGCTCCCCCCCTCCCCACTGCACCCACGGGTGTGTCCCCCGTCCCTATTGCCAACCCCAGCCTTCCCCATGGCCCCGCTTGCGGCTCCTCAGCCCCACCGTGCCCCGCTCCCCTGCCCACCCGGCTGCCCCGTGCCACGGCGGGTGCCTGAGCCCACCCCACGCCCCACCCGGCCCCGACCTGGGTTTGCCGGTGGGCGTCCTGCACGCGGCTGACGCAGCCGTTGGCGTGCCAGAGCTGGGCCAGCTGCCGCTCCGTGGCGCCAAGCCACTCCTGGAAGGAGTCCACGGCCTCCTGGAAGCCCTGTGCCGCCGGCAGGATCCGCTCCAGGCGGCCGTACCTGCACCAGGAAGACTGGGTGAGCCGGGGAGGGCGACAGCTCCCGGCCCCAGGGCCCTTGCGAGTGCAAGATGGGGTCCTGGCTGGAAAAGCCTCCTCTCCCCCACCACCAGGGCTGGGTGGCCAATTCCCACCTCTGGGGTCCCCTTGCCCTGTGCCCTCCACCCCACATGAGAGCGGGAACGCGAGGCCAGCATGCCCTGCCCAGCCCAGGCCGTGCCAGGAGCTCCCCAAGGACATGCGGCAGGTGCCCTGGGCTGAGGGTGCCGCTTCATCCCTGCGAGGGCTGAGGACACGAGGATGCAGCACGAGGCAGCCTCTGCCAGGCTGCGCCAGCCCCAGCCCCACTCCATGACCCATGGGTTGCCCATCCCCTGCAGCGCAGAACCCCCCCGACCCGGCATCGTCCTGCCAGCCAGGGCAGTGGCATAGCCGCGCTGGGGCACCTGGCCATGCCACTCCACCCCAGGCCCAGCGGGACCCCAGCGAGCTCCCCTGCCACTGGCAGCGGAAAGGCTGGCTCTCACCCCAGTGCTCTGCAGCCTCGTGCCGGAGCAGCCATGGAGGCACAGACCTGCTGACCCCAGGGCCAGGAAAGCGGGGAGAGACATGCTGAGAGCCTGGCCCAAAGCGGAGCCCCCGCCCGCCGCTCTGCACAGTGCCTGCCTGAACCGCTCCGGACCGAGCCCCTCACTTGCCGGCGGCGAGGAGAGCCGGGCAGTGCAGCGAGGCGGTGATGCATCCCCGGCTGGCAGAGCCCCACAGAGGCTGCAGAGACCAACCCTGCATCGCACACAGCTGGAGGCAGCGTGGTCTGCGGGGCACGGTGTGGCCCCGGCACGTGGGACGGGGACGTTCCCTCTGCCAGGACAGCCCTGGCTCGAGCAGGGTAGGGCATGCTGCTGCTGCAGGCAGGCGTGGCGGGGGGGTCGCCGTAGCCCATCACCGGCTGTCAGGAGAGCCTGTGCAGGCGGGGATGGGGCTGCTGACCCCGTTGACCAAGGTCTCAGCCCTGACTCACCTGGCTTCAGCCTCCTGCATCAGCTTGCCCCACTTCTCCCCGAGGCCGGAGAGGCTGCCGCTCCCCTCAGGCGCTGCCATGCCGGAGTCATGCGCCGGCGGCACAGGTCTGTCCTGCAGGACTAGCTCCACCCGTGGCCTCCGCTCCTCCAGCAGCCGCTTCAGGAGCTGCAAGGCAGTGGGGCACGGTGCTGTGCCAAGGACCCCCCTCCTTCCCACGCCGCCTCGGCACAGCCAGGCACTGTGGGCGGAGAGTTACCAGCCCCAGGGCAGCCGCTCTGCCCCCAGCCCCCTAATCCCCGGCTGGAGAGCGGCGTGGCTGGGACACGCCAGCCCCGATCTGCTGACCTTCTGCTCCTCCAGCTGGGCCTTCGCCACCTTCACCTCCGCCGAGGGCGGCTTCTGGTTGCTCACCAGCTCCTCCATGTCCGCCACCCAGGTCAGCAGGCTCTCCAGCGTGTCCTGCACTCGCTCCGTGCCAGCCACCTCCTCCAAGACGGGGACAGCCCGCAGGGACACCTGGGGAGAGAGGTGGCTGAGCCGCTGATGCCCAGGACGGAGGGACACGGCACTGCCCGGGTCCTCCCCTGCGTCCCCGGCTCGCCCCATCGGCAGAGCTGTGCCGGGACGGGCTCTCCACAGACCGACGTTCCTCCTCGGGGCCGATGGACCGGGCCCTGCCCGCAGGGCTCCCCAAAGCAGGGGCTGTGCACCCCGGGCACACCCCAAGCTGCGTGGACCCCCTCCGGACACGCAGCACCCGCAGGGCAGGGTTGAGTCCCCACCCGTCGTGGCAGAGGGGAGGGGGCCGGCCCCATCCTCTGGCACCCGGCTGGGTGCCCAGCACTGCCCCGAGGCACTGGGGTGAGGGTGCTGCCGGCCCTGCCCGCACGGGGCACCGCAGGCCGCGCATGCTGGCCGGCACGCAGGGTGCAGGCCCCAACAGCACAGGAGGGCAGCGGGAGCACGTGGCACCGCGTGAGCCACGGTCAAGGGAGACAAAGTCCGAGACTCGCTTGCAGAGACAACCAGGCCAGCAGAGCAGCCCCGCCGGGGCTGGCCCGTGGCATGGGGCCGGCACAGCGTCTTCCGCAGCGAGGGTCTCTGCCCCGGCAGTCACCTCTGCGGCGTCCGTGTGTCCAGAGCGGCTGCCAGCCACAAGCTCCCCCGCGTGCTCTGTCAGCACCATGACCGTCCGGGTGACCAGGGGCTCCCCGCCCTTCTCGCCGGCCGGGTACTCGGTCACCTCCACTATCTCCGTCACGATGGTCTCAGTCACCTCCGTCACCTCCGTCACCTCCCGGGTGGTGACAGGTTTCCAGGACCAGGCACTCCGGGGGGCACCGGCCCGGGGGGGTGTCCAGGCTGCGCCCCCCGCCTGCCCCTGCCCCTTGAGCGGGACGCAGGACGTGCTCCCGTTCTGCACTGCCACCTCCGACTGACTGCGCTTCAGCACGGGGCTGCCCGGACGGCTCCGGATGGCACCAGGCACCGCGCTCCAGCCGTTCTCCACGGACGCCGGCGGCTTCTCCGGCGGCCCTGGCCAGACCTCCACAATGCTCCTGCCGGGTGGCTGCCCCGCATCCAGCCCCAGGTCCCGGAGCTGCGGCTCCCGGAGGAGCTCCTCTGACCGCCGGCTCTTCTCGCCCAGGCAGCTGGGCCGGCTCACCGAGTTCCCCATGGCACAGGCACGGGCGCCGGGCCCCCGCCTCAGATCCCGGCCTGAAACAAGCCAGGAGGACACACGTTATCGGAGCCACCGCGAGGCTGCACGACACCTGCACCCCGTCCTGTGCCCAGGGCCACCCTCACCCAGCTGCGCCTCTGCCCTGGGCGGTTGCTGCTGCTATCCCAATTCCCGCATGGGCTTGGGGGGAGCCCAGCCCCCCCGAGCAAAGGGCTGCTGAGAGCCAGAGCCCTGGGGACAGGGAGCGATGAGGTGCTGGCCGTCACCTAGGGCCAAGTGGAGGGAGGGGACCCCAAGGCATTCGTGCCATTGCGACCCCTCAGCTGGCAGCACGTGGGGCGCACGTCCCTGCACCGGGAGGCGCGTGTCTCATTAACAGACATGTAAATGAAGGGTACCGGGAGGCAGCGCAGGGCACCCGGCAGACAGGCAGATGCTCCCGAGCGGCATCGCTTTGTGCCGTTAGATTAACTCAGAGGCCAGCGGAGCTGGGAGAAAAGAGCCATCTGTCTGCAGGGCCTGACAAAGGCGGCCCCGGGGATCTGCTGGGGGGAGTGGGGCTGGGGGCCATCCATCTGGGAGCACCCACCCGGCAGGCAGGCAGGCAGCCTCCCCACCCTGCCGACCCTGCCCGCCTGCCGCAGCCATAAATCCCCCGCGCCACCCAGCAGGACCCTCCCACACCAGCCCCTGGCCAGAGCTCCACCGCAGCCGCAGCGCTGCCTGCGCCCAGACCCACCGCTGCCTGCGCCCAGACCCACTGCCCAGACCCCTCACCCTCCCGTCCGGCACTGGGCCCACACCCATGCACACACACACACCCCGACACGTGCACACACACCTGGCGGGCTGGCACAGGCACACACCCACCCACATCAGGCCGGTGCATCGACACACCGCCCCATAGGTTGGGGCTCTGCGTGCACCCCTTCACCCCATGGACCCCTCTGCTCACACCCCTCTAGCTGGGCATCCCACGCCCGGTGCAGGCCCAGGTGCTGCGGACACCCACCGCAGGGCTGCACGGCGTGCATGCACGCTGCACGCACACACACAACCGCACACATGCTCCACAGACACAGAGACACCACAGCAGGACCACGCTCAGTGCACGCGCACACCATGCTTCACACCCCCCCACCCTGCTCTGCCGTACACACACCGCCGCCGCACACCAAGCAACAGGCAGAGACCCCACGGCACCGCACGCCTGCAGCAACGCGGCGACACAAGACATGCAAACATGCCCACGTCAGCTGCGTGCACATGCAACAGGAGCTCACGGGCCAGCGCGCTCCTGTTGCACACACGCATCCACGGCAGCCCGGCACCCCCGGGGTGCACACTCCTGCGTGGCTGGAGCACCTCCGAGCCGGGTGCACGTGCTGAGCCCCCACATGCACACCGCGGCACACCGCGGCACACACCACGGGCACAGTCCCCGTGCACACTTAAATGCATCTGCACAGTGCAGCGGGGCCCTGACACACCCGCCCGGGCTGTGCAGCCCCACGCACGGCATCACGCAGCCCCGTCACCCCCTACTCAACCTGCGTGGACGGGCTCCCACAGGGCAGCACGAGTGGAGGGCCGCGCCAGGGCCACCGAGGGATTGGGGTGCTTCGGGGAGACCCCACACCCCACGCTCCCGGGGCACCGCTGGCCTCTGCCCCACCGGCAGCCAGCCCCGGCCGCGGGGACACGGCGCAGCCCCTCAGCAGCCCCCGCGGTGGGCAGAGAGCGCAGGCAGTCGGGGTTCCCTGCCCGCAGCCCCCGCACCCGCCCGCCCCGGCCTCACGCACCCCCGCCGTCTCGCCGCCGGCCCTCAGGATCCGCGGGCGCGGACACGCACACGGACACGCACCGGAGCCGCCCAGCATCCCCGCCGCCCCGTCCCGGCACTCACCCCTCGGCGGAGCCGGGCGTCCATGGGGCCGGGCCGGGGTCTCCGCCGCCCCGCTACCCGCCGCGCCGCCGGGCCATGGCTGGGGCCGAGCCGGCGGGCGGAGCTGGGGCGCGGGGCCGCGGGGGGCGGCCCGGCCCGGCCCGTGCGGGGCGGCGGAGCGGAGCGGGGCTCGGCCCCCGTTACCGCCGCCCGGGCATCGCCCCGGCCCCGCCGCCGCCTTTGTGCGCTGCGCCCCGCGGCCGGGCGGCGCGGGGGGACGGGGCGGCCCGGGCAGCACCGGGCGGGCGGGGACCCTCGGCGCGGCGCTGCACCGGCTCGGCGCGGCTGGGCACGGCGCGGCTCGGCGGGGCTGACCCCGCCGCCCCCCCGCGGGGACAATACGGCCGCCCGCGTTAACCCTTTGCGCGCGGAACGGCGCCGTTACCGGGGAAACCCCCGGGGACTCGCAGCCATCCCGGGCAGGGGGAGGGGAGCAGCACCGTTCCCACCGCCCGCCCCGCGCGGCCCTGCCCCCGGGGAGCCGCCCGGACCCCCCCGGCACCTGCCACCGCCCGCACCTGCTCCCGCATCGGCACCGGCACCGGCACCGGCACCGGGTCCGTCCCTGTCCCGGGCTGCGCCTGCCCCGGAGCCCTGCATGCCCTGCACCCACAGCCCGCGGCGGCACAGCCCCACAGCAGCACAGCCCCATAGCGGCACAGCCCCAAGGCGGCACAGCCCCACGGCAGCACAGCCCCATAGCGGCACAGCCCCAAGGCGGCACAGCCCCACGGCAGCACAGCCCCATAGCGGCACAGCCCCAAGGCGGCACAGCCCCACGGCAGCACAGCCCCATAGCGGCACAGCCCCAAGGCGGCACAGCCCCACAGCAGCACAGCCCCTCCGGCTCTGGGTGTTGCACCCCGCCGGGCTACACGGACCCCTCCACCACAGCTGCAGCCCCTCCGGGTCAGGGTGCTGCCAGCCAGAGCCGCAGTGGGCTGCTGGGCTCACGGAGGGGCACAGCCCGGCTCCCCTGAGGCTTTGCGGGTGCAGGGTGCCCTTGGATGGGGTGACCGGGCTTGGTGCAGCCGGGAGGGACGGGGCAGCTGGGCTGGGCTGGGCTACAGAGATGCTACTGCAAAGCCCACCTCCCACCTCGCCCCGAGAGCCAGGGTCCTCCAGGCCTGGAGCTCAGGGACCCCCTCCTGCCTCTGCCCTGGATGCAGGAGGGACTGGGGGGGCAGGAGGCTACCAGAGCTGCCAGGGTAGGGGTCTGCTCCCGCCCGTGGTGCATGTGGTGCAAGCCCCATCCTCAGCCTGCCTGGACACAGCTCTGGCATAGCAGCCCCCACACCGGTGAGAGGCCCTCCAGGGCGGGGGGTCCTGCCCCACACAAAGGAGCGGGTGCCCCTCGCTGGGCCCCGGGGAGCCCGGGGGCCACTGCAAGGAGCGTCGCACCACGCTGATGGATGGGGCTCCCTTGGGATCTCCTGAAAGCAGCGGGCGGAGGGGCCAGGGCTTTGTCTGCTCGGCTGCCAGAGACGCTGTGGGGAATTAGCATATCCCGGGCTGTCCTGCGGCACCACACCATCTTCCCGGCTTGGCTCCGGCGCCTTTCTGCTGCCAGCAGCGAGGAGCTCAGCACCCGGCACCAGATCCATGTGGGGGTGCCCTGCTGAGGCGCAGGCTCCCTCAGGGTTCTGGGCATCCCTGACTGAACCGGGCCAGCCAGGTGGGACCTGGGCCTGGCTGATGGTGCTGAGCTGGGCGCTCCCAGTAGCCTCTGTACCGGGGGAGATGCTGCCCCGCTGAGCACCAGTGGGCTGGCCTGGGGGGCTGCTGCCCTCACCTGCCACCCTGAGCCCCATGGCTCAGTCCACCACCTCCAGCAGCGCACCTCCCGCCTTCTCCCATGCTGCCCCACGGGGGGCACGCAGGAGCCTTGGGATCCCCAGGCTCAGCCACCGCGCTGGTGAGGCACCCCAGGCACCCCAGGGCACCTGGCCAGGATCCCGCGTGGCAGGGGCTGGGCAGGGGGCAACGAGCCGGCTCCTTCGGCGGAGCGCTCGCTGCCTCCGGTCCCGCGCGCCTGCCGGGAGCTCGCCTGGCACGCTCCGCAGCCCCAGGTACCCGGCTGGGGGTGGCACGGGCGCCCCAGGCAGAGGGAGCCCAGCGCGGGGCACCGGGCGGGAGCGGTCGGCTGGAATCCGCAGCCTCAGATCCCGGGAGCCGGGTGGGTTTCTCCTCGGCCTCGGCTTTGTCTGCGCTGAGGCCGGGATGAATGGCCCTTTCAGTTTGTGCCGTCATGTGTGCGGAGGGAGCCCGTGTGCTGGCCAGGCCGCGAACAAAAGGAGCCGGTGAGGGACTGTTTGCAGGGCGGCGAGGAGGGGCCGGCCGGGGCAGCCCCCGCTGCGGGTGCTCCCGCTGCTGCTTCGCACAGACAGTGGCGGGAGCCGGCGGCCTGTGCTGGCCGGAGGTGAGGGCAAGGACACGGCAGCGCTCTCCCGGCTGCAGGCAGGAGGGCGGTGAGCAGAGGGTCACGCTGGACATGTGGGGACACCACTGCACATGCCTGGGCAGCGGGATACCCTGCACGTGGCTGCACACCCCTCGCCTGGGCAGGGGACATGGCTGCACTCCCTGTGCACAGCAGCACGTGCCGCCTGGGCAGCGGTGCCGCCGGGCATGACTGAGACCGGAGCAGAAGGTGGCCCTGCCGCCAGCAGGGCTCTGAGGCAGCAATGCCACAGGTACCGGCAGGACCACGGGTACCGCAGGCTCTGAGCCCACGGCAGCCGATGGTGGTGTCAGTGATGGACGGAGGCACGCCTGCGCCACGGCCTGGGTGAGCACTGTCAGGCTGGGGTGCAGGAACTGGGGACACAGGACCCTGCCTGGCCCGTGGGTGTCACCGGCAGGTTTGTGGGGCTGTGCCGAAGGGTCTCCCAGCTGTCTGTGGCCAGGCACCATCCTCCCTTTCGGGGACCAAGACCTCACCAGCCTCGGTGGAGACATGGGCTGAGTCCTGCCCGGCTCTGAGTGGTTCTGCCGGCTGCCGCGCGCCCGGGGCAAGCCCGTTACCTGCAGAGTAGAGCCGGGCTCCGGCAGGGCAGGCAGCCTCTTCTCCACGGCGTCCAGCCAGTGCCGCAGGGCCAGCAGCTGCTCGTGCACCTCCAGCCTCCGCTCCGTCCACTCGCCCCGCCGCCACACGCTGGGGAGAGAGCGGGTTCACGCGGGGCTGCGGGGCTGCACGGCCACCGCCCCCCTTGCCCGGCACCGCGCCACACCCTGGCCTCTGCCACCGGCCCTGCCCGGACCTCTGCCAAGGGGTGTCTCTGCCCGGGACCCCCTCGGCTGCTCTTGCGTGGGAGAGGGATGAAACAGTGCCCGGGGCTGCCAGCACCTCCCTGCCTGCAGCGCCTGCCTCTCCCCCACTGCTCTGGGGAGAGGGTGGCTCTACAAGACTGGGGACCAGGGGATCGGGGACACAAGGATGCCAAAAGCAACCCCACTCATGAGCACCCCATGCGCCCGACCGGCCGGCCAGTATGGATGCGCAGGCAGGCAGCTCCGTGGCTCTGCTCCCAGGAGACTCTGGACACCCCTCGCAGGCTCCACTCCCCATAACCAGCCTTGCACCCCAGCCTGCCGGTGCGGCCAGTGTCCGCTCAGCCACATCCGCCCCTGCCGTGCCCAGCGCCGGTCCCCACGCGCCGCTGGGCAAGCGTTCCCCGAGCCACCCCCAGCCCCACGTGCCCCTTGGCGGGGGATGCCCTGCGAGGGGAGCGCTCCTGGGGCTGACGGCCTCGGCCAGCTTTGCTGCCGGCGCCTCTCCCTGAGTTAGTGCCACCGGCGAGACAAACCCAGCGCCAGCCCCACGGCCCCCAGCTCCCCACGCCCGCACCCAGCACCCGTGGCTGTGCCTGGTCCCATCACTGCTCACCCTGGGGGGCACGTTTCCTGCTGACCTGCACCCTCCCCATGCCGGCAGCTGACCCAGACCCTCGGAGTGGTGTGGGATTCACCCCCATCGCGGTGCAGATGCCCACGCACTCACATGCAGACCACAGCCCTGACCCGCCCCAACATGGCGCCTTGGCTTGTCGCGCTGTGCCCGGCGGCGCCCGTACCTCTCCACCTCCTCCCCATCCAGCGACGAGTCCTCCACGCTCCTTCCGGAGAGACTGGCGTCATCCGCAGCACAGCGCTTCTGCAAGGAGAGCAGGGGGACGGGTGGGGACGGGGTGTCGGGACCTGGCAGAGGGGCAGGAGGACCAGGCTCCGCCAGCCCCCTGGCACACCAGGGCAGACATCTTGGGGTGTCGCCGTGTCCCCCCTAGGGACTGCCCTCCCCACAGAGGGGCAGCCACCGGCCCATCCCCACCAGCCAGGGCAGAGCACCCCTGGCCGAGACCCCAACCACTGTCCTCTGCTCCAGCCTTGCAGTCATCGCCCGCCAGCTGTTGCCAGTACCTGCAGGTTTTGGCTCTGCTCGTCTCGGTCTCCTCTGCCAGGACAAGCACCGCTCGATGCGGCAGTTCCCGCAGCACTCCCAAATTTCCTGACCCTTTGTTACCCAGGATTGCTATCAGATCTCACTTGCTGCCAGCTACACCTTCTGGCCCCTTGGGCCCGTTTTGGTCGCTGGTCACCGGTGTCCCTGCCTCTGCTCCTCACAAGGCCGTGCACTGCAGAGCCCACGGTCCGGCACCTGGCTCAGCCCAAACCGAGCCATGGCAAACACCCACAGCACTTCGCAGCCTGGCCCGGGGCTCTGCTGCTCACCCACCTCGTACTTCCACCGTCCCCTCGTACTTCCACCGTCCCCACAACCACCCCGCTTCCCCAGCCCCATGCACAGGATCAGGCTCCTCTGCCCCGGCACGGCCGCTGCCTTTGCTGGGGGCAGACAGGATCTGCCAGAGGCAGCAAGCCTTGGGCAGGCAGGACATGGCGGGAGGTGGGAGAGGATCGTCCTGGTTTTGGGGCTTTTCCAGCATTACGAGTGGAGCCCCGAGTCAGCCTTGGGCACCCTGCACACCACCAGCCCACTGCGGAGGCACGGAGTAACGGCACTCGGACACAAAGAAAAGGCGCGGGGATGGGCAGTGCCCCTCGGACCAGAGCAGCCCGCGCCCCGGAGCAGCCACGCAGCCCGTTGCACGCGGCTGTGCGCAGGCAGCACACATGGCCCTGCAGCACATGTCCAGGCACACATGTCCGCCGGCAACATGCTGCCCCACTCCTGCACATGCCGGGGCAAACATTAATGGAGCCTGGTGGGAAGCGTGGCGTGCCAAGGCCATTCACCATGGTTTTCCAAGAGCCTGCAGGTACAGCAGGAGCTGCTGCCCTCAGGCACCGGCAGCCGGGCTCAGCCCGCTCCAGGCTGGGATGCCGGCAGAGCTGAGCTGGGGCACCCCACGGAGGTCTGACCATGGCACAGGTGCCACGTGAGGCTGGCGGGGCCAAAGCCACCCCGCACAGGAGGAGCAGCCCCCCGGCACCCTCCGAGCTGCACCCTTTCTCCCCCTCTCCCTTCCCCAAAATGCACCTCAGGGTGCAGCTGGCTCGGGGAGACGCGATGCCAGGGGTGCCTGCCCCTTGCCCAGCACCTCCCCGCAGAAGCCTCCTTTGCTTCTGTGCCAGCACCAGAAGGGCTGGGATGGAGTGGCCACAGTTGTAAAAATAACTGTTATCAGCACCACGAGCCTTCCTCTCGCTGCGGATCGCAGCGCTGCGGGGAGAGGCACCTGCCCGAGCTCTGCCAGCCCAGGACCTGCTGTCTGCAGAAGTCGTCCCCAAGGTCACCTCCGGCTGTGCCTCTTGCTGCGACCGGCTTCCAAGGCCCCCATCTCCACCACCAGCCGGCTCGCAGACGGTGCACCTTGTGCAGAGCCTGCAGCCGTTCCAGGCTGCGGCGCTGTCAGCTCGGCTGCTTTGCTGCACGGGGTGGGAGATGCCCTGTAAAAACGAGCCTGGGAGCAATACCTCTCTGTGCGGGCACAGAGACGAGGATGATGGCAGGATGAAGATGCCGGCAGCTGCTCCGTGCCCCAGCAGAGAAGCCGGGTTTGCAGGAGGGATCGCGCTGTGCCTGTGCCCAAAGGCTGAGGGAGAAGCACACACTCCTGCACAGCCCTGGGAGCCCTGCAATTAACCTGTCCTTAACCCCGGTAACGCTTTGCCAGGCTGCTGGCTGCGCATAGCGAGGGGGAGCTGCCCGCAGCGCTGCGGCGGAATCCCACCAAGGGAAATGGGAAAGCATGCCATGCCATGCCATGCCAGCGGCCGGAGCCCTGGAGAGGCTGGAGGAGGCCAGAGCGGGTGATGCACATGCTGCAGCAAACAGCAGGTCTGGGACGGGCTCCAGCCTGCGGCACGGGGCTGCATCCAGCACAAAGGGCTGCAGAAAGGTGCCCAGGGAGGAGGAGGAAGGGGAGACCCAGCCAGCTCCAAGGCATTTGTCGGAGGAGCAAGTGAGCGAGCGAGCGGACCCCGGGTTCGTTTTAGCCGGCGGCTGCTGTGGTAGGGGCACGAGAGTGCGGTTGCTGCCAGAAAGGCTGAGAGATCAGGAGGTAAAAGCGTGAACATGGGTTACGGTGGTGCCACGAGGATGGCGATGAGCACAAGACCCGAGCAAGGACGGGTCGACCGCGTGTCTGAGACATTGTGCACAGGCTCTGCCCGCGAGGGGAAACAGCTGAGCACCATGGGCTCGATAAAGGAGAGATAAAACCCATTTGATGCAGAAGCAACGCAGCAATGCTGCCGTGGCCGGCCGCAGTGGCGGCCCCTGACAAGGTGCCGGTAACGCGGCTGTGTGGGAACAGCAGCATGCCCGGTGTTCGGAAGAAAGTGGGGCCAGATGGGGCTGGGGGCCAGTGGGAGGAAGCGGTGACTGATGCAGCTGCTGAGGAAGGAGCAGTGGGCAGGCGTCTGGTCAGAAGCGGTGCCAGAAGCAGCAGCAAATTGCCGTGAAAAGGGGAAGCGGAGTCGGGCTGGTGCCTGCTCCTGCAGCACACCCAGGCCAGGCTCGGCGGCGCACGGAGAGGCTCCCGCGCCACCGCACCGCACCCGTCTGCACTGGTGTGCTGGTCGCAGCCTCGCAAGCCTCCCCACGGCTGCAGGGTTCGGGGGCCGGGCTGCAGCAGCACCATCACAGCTCCTCGGTGCGTGTAACCGAGCAATCTCCCTCACACCGGCTGCAGCCGCAGAGCCATGGCATCAGGCCCCAGTAAAGCTGCAGCCCGCCGCCGCCAGCTGCCCGGCACGTTGGGGGTGGATCCAGAGCAGCCCCCAGCCCCGGCTCAGCTGCCAGCCTTGTCAGCCACCAGACTCAGCGGGCTGCGCCGGCTACGCCCTGGGACATGACAGCCAGAACAAACGGATTTGGAGCTGCCTGACAGCAGCGATGCGGTGCCTCGGGAGGGAGGCACAGGTCCTTGCACCGCGCTGCCGGCACAGCCCCACCGACGGCTGCATGGCTCGGAGCATCCCGAGGCTGCTCGGCACCACCACCGTCCCCACCGCAGACACCCTGGCCCCGCGCCCAGCAGCACCCCAGCCTGCAGAGCTGCCCGGTGCCCGGCAGGACGGGCGACACACTGGCTATCGCCCTGGGGCGGGGTCCCAGGCGAGCAGCACCGTCGTCCCGCTCGCACCCCCGGGACCTGCAGCAAGGAGCAAGTGGGATTCACCAGCCCAGCACAGACCGCGCCGTGCCGCTCGACGGCACAGAGATGCAGACGCATTAACCACGAGGCAGTGATGCCCTTGGCTGGCACACATCGGGATTTCACTGGGGAGAGGCAGGGACCTGCCTGCAGCGACCGGATTCCGTGCCCCAGGGCAGTGGTGCGGCCCCGGGGGTCTCGGGGTCCCTGCGGGTGCGGAGGCGGCCCAGCTGGGCGGCTTATCTCCCTAAAGGAAGGTTCAGCACCCTGGCGAGAGGGAGGCGTGGGAGAGGCCGGTCCGGCTTTGTGGCTGCTGGCTAAGCTGTACAGAAAGTTCCCAGAGCTGCACGCTGCGGGCTGGAGCCAGCGGGGCCCGGCGGCGCGCGCATGGAGCTGGCAGCTGGTGTGTGCCAGCGGGACGGCACTTGGGACGGCAGCCACAGGTCCCATGCACTCAGAGGCGGCTACCGTGGTGGGATGGGGCACTATGGCTGACGGTGCCGCCGTTGGCGCAGTGACGGGCAAGCACCTGTGCGCTCGGGGCGTGAGAAACTGTTCCCATGGCAGGGCCGTGGCATGCAGGGTGCTGGGGCACAGCCCGGCTCGGCCACGGCACACCTGGGAGCACCACGCGGCGTGCCTGCCCGGCAAGCACCCTGACGGCCCCACCAGCGCTGTGTGTGAGCGGTGACAGGCTGTTTGCAAATGCCCGTGTGCGCCGGGTGGCCGCGCAGAGGGCGAGGGAGCCCTTCCAGGGCTGACTGACAGCCACGACCGGCGCGGCACTCAGCGCTTCGCATGCCACCGCCCTGCGGTTTTAACGCTGCGCGACAGTTCAGCTCGGAGGGCCTGAAAGGGGTGAACTCTGGCCTGCGCATCAGTGGGGTGAGCTGAGCCGCAGTGCATTAAAAATGGGAATATAATAGAGTTATCCATCATAATTAGCCTGGCCCAATTACATGCTCGCTCAGACGCTCCCGGCGCGCGGTGTGGCTCCGCGGCAGCTGACGCTGCTCATGGCCGAGCTGCCGCTCCCCCTCGGCTGGCTGCCGGCCCCGTCGCTTCCTCGCACTCGGGCTCAGCCGGCTGTGCCAAGGCCTGCAGGGCTGCAGACACCGGCCCTTTCCACCGCGTCGACCAGGAGGGAGCGACGGGTCGGGGCAGCCCTGCCAGCCCCTGCCGCGGCTCTGCCCCAGACCCGCTGCTCGCCCACCACCCCGGCGTGGCAGGGCTGGAGCTGTTGGGCCACCGCCAGCTCACGGGGCTCAGCCAGATCCTGCCGCACAGACCCCAGCTCCCCTTGCGACCGGCCCGCCACCGCCCAGGGGTACGGCAGCATGGGGAGCGGGGGCTGTTTCCCCTACACGGTGAATTTCTGCTCCCTGAGCCCTCAGTAGCACCATGCCGCGCGATTCGGCTGAGCCCCGGGCAGGTCCCCAGCTCTCTGCTGTCCCAGCGGTGCCGCTTGCCACCGCACTGCCTGCACCGAGCCTGGCCGATGCCGAGCCCTGCCACGTGCCTCCCGTCGGCTCCACATCGGCACCGCTGGCGCCCACGGCAGTTCTGGGGTGAGCGCGTGGGAGGCAGACGCTGCCCACGGGAAGGGGCTTTGGGAGGGACAGGGGTCCCGGGGGAGTAGGAGGGCGAGGGGGAGCGGCGCGGGATGGCTGGAGCGGCTCCATGGACAAGGGGTGCCACGCCGCACAGCTCAGCCCACAGCTGGCCCCATGGCACCAGGCCGCGGGCGGCCCGGCATGTCCGGCAGGTAACGCGGCAGCAGCCAGCCCGCGTGCAGGGGGTGTCCCTCCCCACCCTGCCCCTTGTGCCCCACAGCTGGGCCTGTCCCTTTGCCAGCCACTGCAGTGGGATCCCGCCGCTCCGGCTCACCCACTGCCCCGGCCAGCGGAGCAGCTCCTGCCCAGCAGCAGCCTGGCTCGCCCTGGCACCCCGCCATGCTGCGGAAGGTGCCTGCGGCAGTGCCGGCACGGGCACAGGGCTGAGGGGCACATGGTGAGGGGGGTCCCCTCCGGCGAATGGGCACCGGTTCCAAAGGCTGGGCCCGGGGCAATAGCGCAGGAGCTGGGGGGGGTCTCACCCAGGGAAGAGGAGCTTGACCCCACAGATGTTGTGGGGAGGTGAGGGGTGTCTGAAGTGGGACTGGACCAGGGGGTTTAGCCCTGGATGCGGAGGGGCTCTTGGTGGCCTGGTGGGGTTTGTGAGAGGTGTCTGGCCTTGAGGGGGGACCCAGAAAGTGGGGCGGGAGCAGGGGAGGTCTGAGGGGGCAGTGAGGGGGAGCACGTGCCGGGCCGCCCCCGCTGTGGCCCATCCTGAGCCCCCGCCGCGGGCACGGCAGCCCGCGGCTGCCCCCAGCACAGGGGATGCTCCCACACACAGTCCCCCACACCGGCTGTGTCCCAGGGCCACGTCCCGGTGCGGCCCGCAGCAGGCAGGCAGGCCGGCGGCGGGGACGCTGCTGCTAGTTGCAGATGCACAACGCAATTAACGTGCTCCCAAGCTGCCGCCGTCTGCCCGGGCCAGCCCGGGCTCTCCACCTGGGTGCTGCTACGGGGAACGACACACACGGCTGCTCCCGGCACAGTCCCGCGGCTCCCGGGCGGAGCCCGCCGGCCCCCAGGCGTCGCGCGGCCCCGCGAGGCCCGGCACGGCTCCAGCACTCCCGCTGCGGTGCCTCGCAGGAGGCACTGCCACAGGGACGAGCCTCCTGGCTGGGGGACACCCAGCCTGGACAGAGCAGCGGCGCCCGGCTCGCGGGGCCGGAAAGGCTCCCTGAGCCATTCAAGCCAGCGCCGGTGAACCCCCCGAGCTGGCGTCTGCGCCGATGTCTCCCAGGTTTGCCCAGGCTGCCCCTACCGAGCGCTGCTGTCCCGCCACCGGCTGGCTGCCCAGCCAGCTCGCCCTTACCCCTCCCAGCCCCTCGTCCTTGCAGCCGACCAGGGCTCCCGGCCGCTGCCATCCCAGCCACAGCGGCTCCTGCAGTGCCGGGCTAAGGGAGCGCCTGTGGCGCAGCCCGCCCGCTGCGGGCAGCAGCGCAGGGACACGCGGCGCAGAGCCCAAGGCATCGGCATCGCAGCCCCGGCCCGGCCCTGCACGTGCGGTAGCGGCACATGTCAGCACAGCGTACGAGCGCCTTGGCGGACAGCGGGCATTGCCCTGCCCAGAGCCCCATCGCCACAGCGATGGATCTGTCCTCGGAAAGGCGTCTGAAGGACGCAGCCTCAGAAGCCTCCACACCACCAGCTGTGCCCACACGCTGCTGCTCTCCAACCCCAAAACCAGGGTCCCGCTGGCATGGAGCTACAGCCTCCCGGGGCGGGAGAGACCCCAGCCCCGCTGCACCCACACTCACCTCCACGCAGAGCAAACCCCACGGCCGGGAGCGCCGCCAGCCTGGGGACAAGCCCGCGGCCCTGCTCCGTGCCCGGCAGGCCTCCCCTGCACACCACCGCAGGGCTCGCACCGGGAGCTGGTCAGACCTCCGGTGCCCCGGCACACTCCACCACAACCCGCGGCAGCATGCATCCCAGACAGCGTGGCCCACGGCACGAAGGCACGGGAGGCAACCGGTAGCCCCCAGCCTGCACCCGCAGCAGTGAGGCTGGGGCACAGCCACGCACAGGGAGCAGTGAGGGCGAACAGACCACGCGGAGCTGCCGGCTGGTTTCATAGGATCTCTTTTACTGACCTCGCTGGGGAGAGCCATGGGTCCATACTGCATGTTTTACAAACACTTCACGGTATATACAAGTCAGGTTTTAGTGTTTTGCCCCAAAAAAGAGATGCTTTTGGATTATTGATCAGCCCCGGCTGCCCTGATAAGAAATGACTGGGAAGTCAGGGGAGCGCAGGGCCCCGAGCAGGAGCCCTGGCTCAGGCTGGGCTATGGTACAGAGTCGCCCACGTTAGCATGTCATGCAAAAGCAAAACTGGGTAATGAGAATAATAATAACGAATGCTGAGGAATAACATGACTCGATTTACACGTGGCAAATGAGAGCGGGTGGGAAGGAGGAGAGGTGCTCTGGAGATCCGCGGGTGAGCCGTGGCACCGTGCCTGGAGGCCGTCCCTGGGGAGGAGGGGGTGCGCCAAGGGGCACGCTGGCATGGCGCGAGGGGAGGGCCAGGCAACTCCACGGGAGCCTCTCGGGGCCTACGGCCGCCGTGGGGGGCCAAACACGGGGGCTACGGTCCCGACAGCCCGAGCCGGCATGGCCCTGCCGCTGCTGCGTCTCTTACTGCTTCAGCCCCTGCCCGGGGCCGCGGTGGAGCGTGGCAGGGGAACGGGGGCTGCGTGCTGCCGAGGGGCAGGGGCGGCAGGTGGGCCGGGGCACCCCACTGCCGGCTGGGGGGCTCCGGTGCCACAGGGCAGCCCCCACGCCTGGGCAGCACAGCTCCCAGTCTGCCCAGGGACTCTGGCAAGTGCAAAGGGAGAGGGAGCATGTCCCAGTGTCCTCAAGTGCGGTCCCACTTGCCCCAGGACGGGGGTACGGGCTCCGTGGCAGCGGTGAGGGGAGTTGGGATGGACATCCAGCAACACTAAAACAAAGCGAACAGAAAAGATGGGATGAGACAGGGAGACTGGTCCATGAGATGAAGCCATCGAGCCCAGCCGGCAGTGCCATGCGCCCACCCAGCGTCAGCCTGCTCGCCCCAGCGCTGCCTCAGCAAGCGACACCTCCCCACCGGGGCCAGCCCTCCTGCAGCCGGAGCACCGGGGTGCAGCACCGGTCCGGCACAAGCACAGCCAGAAAGACTTCACCATGGGCAACTGTACCCCAAATTGTATTTGGAGGAAAACAATGCCTGCTGGAGACCTCGGCGTCACCGCCTGGAGAATGCAGCACCCAGCTAAAGTCCCAGCACCAGCCCCGTGAGCTGCAGGGGGAACCCCGGCTCCAAAGAGAGAGACTGGAAAGATTGGCGTTACCTGTGCTGGTGAGCACGGCCGAGGAGCTGCCACATCCCGGGCTTCCCTCGAGCCCATCCACGACTTGCTGACGTTGGAGACCCAGCTAAGGAACTCGCCCAGCGGCAAGAGGACTTCTTTGGTAGGACTGGAAAAAAATGTCTGCCAGAGAGAGAGCACGTTATTGCGGGTGAAGGGAAGGACAGGAGTACCAGGAGGAAAGGAATTACCACGAGAAAGAAAAGAGGAGTCCAGTTTTACAGAGATCTGCCTGTTTTCTAACAAGAGAGCACACCAGGCTGCTGCAGCATCCCATGACCCACCCTGCGCACAGAGGGTCCTGCGGCCTCTCAGAGGGTCCTGCGGCCTCTGCGCCCCTCAAGAGGGTCTGGAGAACACCCGTGGAAAGGGGGGGCACACAGCTGGGCAGCGGCTGGGGTCTGGGTGCAGGAACCGCGCGCGGAGCTGGGCTGGCTTTGGCAGCGCAGGCTCTGCCGAGCTTGGGCGCGGGCTCTGGCGGACGCCTGTCAATTCATTAAGCCACGTCAGTGTTAAGAAATCAACCTTGTGCGGAGCACTTCCCAGATACACAGAGAGACAGACAGACAGACAGACAGGCAGCAGCAGGCGTGGCCGCTGGCTAGCAGCACACGAGCCACGCAGGCGGGGAGAGCCAAGCGCGGCAGGTGCGTCCCAGCGAGTGAGCGGGCGGGCTGGCGGAGGCGGTGGTGGACACGCAGCGAAGCCCCTCGGCAGGCGAAGCGGCAGAGCGGAGGCAGGTCCCTCCGCACGGCGCGGAAGCACCGGGCAGCGCCAGCGCGCACTTACGGTCGGGGCACCGGCTCCACGGGGCGGTGGCGGGGATGTGCCGGGAGGCCAAGCCAGGGAGCTGGGGCGGCTCGGGAGCCAGGGTGGCTCGGGAGCCAGGGTGCAGAGCCCCCTCCTCGCCGCACCGTGCCGAGGGCGCGTGGAAGGGGTCCAGGCAACAGCTCCGGGGCTGGTGCAGAGTGTCTGGCTGTCCGGTGCTGAGCGGCGGGCAGCCCGCGATGTCCTCCTCCGTCCTGCTGGCACACCGGCTGCGGTGTGCCATAGGGACAGTGTCTTCTCCTCCTTCGGGGTGCGGGGGATAAAGCCGGCAGTGTTAATTACAAAAGAGTCACTAAGTGGTTAGATCAGAAAGACGGAACTGTTCTCCTGTTTTCTGGCTCTGCCTCGCCGTGTCCGAGCAGCTGGGCGGGATCGGCTCTGCAGAGGGCAGGAACGGCAGCAGGCTCCCGGGGCAGCAGATTGGGAGGGTAGTGTGTTTTCTCTCTCATCTCTTAATATACAAATACTGTCAGAACAATCGTATATATTAATATATTAGTCTAGTCTTTTTGGTTAAACTTTAGGCACTGCTTTGGAAGAAGAATGGAGTTTAAAAAAAATACTAGTGATTAGCCAGCAGCGTTGCCACATGCGGAGCAGGCGAGGCGGCGGGTTCCTTGGGAAGGGGCCGGCAGGTTTCAGGCCACGTGGAGCGGGGGCCCACGCAGCCCAGGGTGCTCCCCGCTCGCCTCCTGCCCACAGCTCCTGCTCAGGAGGGACAAGGCAAGGGTGAGGGCGGCCACCTCCATGGCACTCTGGGGACCCACAGCATATCTGCGCCCAAAACTTGAGGAAGAGTAGGAGGAGGAAGAGAAGGTCATGGAGAAGCCGGAGCCAGTGGCATCAAAGCTACCTCGCCTGGAGCCTGACCGGGACCCAGTCCGGGAGCCCGACCGGGAGCCGGAGGTGGAGCCGGCGCTGCTGACGTTGTAGGGGCTGTAGTAGCCTTTGCTGGACTGGGAGGAGGCCTCCAGCAGCCGCAGGCCGGTCCCGTCCTCGATCATGCTTCGGTCCATCGCGTCCTTGTAGGAGATCTTGAGCTTGGTTTTTGGGCAGGTGAGATACTTGGAGTAGGTGTTCACGTCCCGCAGCTTCTGGGCCGTGCGTGTGTCAATGGTGCCCTTCTGCAGCGCCTCGTCCAAGGAGACGCGGCCCTCGACGTCGGGCTCGATCAGGCCCCCTGTCAGGTACTGCACCTCCAAGAAGCGCTGCCCGGCCTCATAGTACAGCCAGCCCTTCTTCAGGGCCTGGGCTGCTGACATCTTCGTCTTGGTCCGTGGGTCCTCGAAGCCGTAGAAGGCCTTCTGCGCCAGGTTGATGCGGTCTACCATGATTTTGTCGACCAGGCCCTTGTTCACCGCGTCGGCAACGGAGCACTTATCCCCGGTGTTGGGGTCAATGATGCCGCCGGTGCAGGCCTGGGCTTCCAGCAGCCTCTGCCCCGTGATGTTGTCCACAAGGTTGCGGCGCATCGCCTCTGTGATGGACACCTTCTCCAGAGTGTCTGTGTCCAGGATACCTGCCACCGGCCCAGTCTCCTCTGTCGGGTCGCTCCACATGGATATCTGCGTTCGCGTAGGGGCTGGGCTGACAGTGTAGGAGGAGGATGATCCCACAGAGGACGACCGTGACCGGAAGCCGCTCATGTTGCCAGAGAGCATGTCTGCAAACTCGGTGATGGAGAGGGTGCCCGAGCGGTACTGGTCCAGGGCTGACTGGTCGATCAGGCCCTTGCCGATGGCATCGTCAATGTCATACTGGCGCCCCGAGCGCCTGTCGATGATCATTGACTTCACCACACCGTCAGATGAGGAGGTGGTGATCTCCTCCCACTCGCACTCCTGCTCAGACAGCTCCAGGTAGGTCTGGTGGTCGATGAGGCCTTTGCGATAGGCTTCATACACGGACATCTCCTTGCCTGTCTCCGGGTCAACAATCACCACCCTGCGCTTGCGGACAGAGGACTTGGAGGAGGTCTTTCTCTCCCGCTTCTTCTCCTTCAGGGGCAGGAGGCAGAGGCCGGTCTCTGGGTCAGTGATGCACCGCTCCATGAGCTGCAGGTAGGTGAGGTTCTCTTCTGTGTTGGGGTCGAAGAAGCCCTTGGTGTCATCGCTGGGATCCAGCAGGATCTCATTCATCTCCTCGTCGAAGAGGCCCCTCTTGTAGGCAATCTCCACAGGGAGGCGGTGGCTCTCCTCAGGATCAATTATGCCTCCTGTTGCAATCTGGGCCTCAAGCAAGCGGATCCCATGGTCCTTCAGGATAAGGCCCTTCTTCATGGCCTGGAAGAGAGAGATGAGCTTTCCGGAGTAGGGATCCCGGTAGCCAGTGACCGCCCTCTCAGCAGAGAGCAGCTTGTCCTTGAACTCAGGGCCCACGATGCCCATCCGCACAGCTTCCTCCACTGTCAGCTTGAGGCCCTTGATGGGGTCAATCACGTACCCCGTGGCTGCCTGTGCCTCCAGGAGCTCAAATGCAGTGCCTGGCCTGATGATACCCTTCTTCATGGCCTGGTACACAGACAGCCGCTCCTTTGTGGAGTCCACAAAGACGCCAGCGATGCAGCTGGTGCCCTCCAGGAACTTCTTCAGGTTCTTAGAGACCTCCTCGATGGAGGTGAGGCCCTCTTGGAGGCGCTGGGCAGTGGCTTCATCCATCACCTGTGAACGGACCAGCTCTTCCACAGTGATCTGCTTCCGCAGCCCCCGGAAGGTGAGCTTCCTTGTGTCGCAGAGTGGGAGGAGGAGGAGCCCGCTGTTCTCGTCCTTCCGGCACCGCTTCAGGAGCTGGGTGTAGCTGAGCTTCTCCTCCGTGGATGGGTCCACGTAGCTTCGCACCTCACTGGGCTCAGACAGCATGTCATATGTGTCCTTGTTGATGAAACCCCGCTGGTAGGCCACCTCCAGGGGCAGATGGAATCCTAGGTGAGGGTCAATGATGCCACCGGTGGCTATCTGGGCATCCAGGAGCTTGAGGGCCTCTTCGCTGGGAATGAGGTCTTTCTTCATAGCCTGGAAGATGGAAATCTTCTGTTCACTGTACGGGTCTCTGTAACCAGTCACAGCCCTCTCTGCGGACAGGAGCCGGTCATGGATTTCAGGCCCCACCACGCCTTTCCTGACTGCTTCGTCAACGGTCAGCATCTCATTCTTTGTGGGGTCAATCATGAAACCAGTGGCAGCCTGGGCCTCCAGGAGGGAGCGGGCCACTTCGGAGTTGATCAGCCCCTTCTTCAGTGCCTGGTAGATACTAAGCTTCTGCTTGGAAGAGGGGATGTAGATGCCAGCCACACAGCCCGATCCGTAGAGGTACTTCCAGACAGTCTCCACATCCAGGAGCTCCCGGAAGGTTTTGGAGCCCTGCTTCAGCAGGTTGTAGATGTCTAGAGAGATGATCTTGGCCTCGTAGAGGTCCTCAGCTGTAATGCGGCGCCGGACGTAGTCATAGGATGTAAGATTCTGCTGCCGGATGATCTCAGTCTTCTCGATGATCTCAATGATGATGATGATCATGCGTTCCTTGGACACACGGCCTGACTGGAACTCCTCCATGAGCTGCTTCCGCTGCTCCTCAGGCAGCAGGTCCGAGTGCATGATCTCCCAGAGTGACATGGAGGAGCCTGCCCTGCTGCCCACAGGGATGTCCACCTGTGTTTCCTCAAACACCTTCCGCGTCTCTGCCTCTGTGTACACCTGCGTGGTCTCCACCACTGTAGGCTTCTCAGGCTCCCGCAGAGGCAGCAGATACAGGCCCGTCTCAGGATCCTCGATGCACTTCTCCTTCAACTGCATGTAGGTGAGGTTCTCATGGGTGTTGGGGTCGAAGAAGCCCTTGGTGTCATCCGTGGGGTCCGAGAGGGTTCGGTTCATTTCCTCATCAAAGTAGCCCCGCTTGTAGGCCACCTCCATGGGGAGGCGGTGGCTGTTAACGGGGTCAATGATTCCACCCGTGGCAATCTGGGCCTCAAGCAGGCGGATGCCGTGCTCCTTGACAATAAGTCCTTTCTTCATGGCCTGGAAGAGGGAGATGGTGTTACCTGAGTAGGGGTCCTTGTACCCAGTGACAGCCTTCTCGGCAGACAGCAGCTTCTCATGCAGCTCAGGCCCGATGACACCAGCCTTCACAGCCTCATTGACATACAGTTTTCGGTTCTTCACAGGGTCAATCAAGAACCCAGTTGCTGCCTGGGCCTCTAGGAGGACCACAGCAGTGCTGGGTCTCAGCAGGTTCCTCTTCATGGCCTCATAGATGTTCAGCTTCTCCTTGGTCGCCTCCACATAGACGCCAGCAATGCAGTCGCTGCCATGCAGGAATCTCCTCACTGCATCTGTCTCAGAGAGGTCCTTCACCGATTTCTTGCCTTCCTTCAGCTGCTCATACTGGGCTTTGCTGATGATGCGGGACTCCACCAGCTCACTGGCAGGTACGGGTGCCCGGAGGCCACTGAATGTCAGCTTCTCCTGCTTTTTGGTCTCTGCCTCCTCAATGATGGTGATCACGATCTTGATGATCTTCTCGATGGTCACCTTGCCAGTCTTGTACTGTCGGAGGAGCTCCCGCCGGTGCTCCTCAGTGAAGTACTCAGAGTGGATCAGCTCCCAGATGGTCATTGTCTGGCCCTTCATGCTGCCCACTGGGACCTCTACAGTTGCCTTGTTAAAGCACTCCTTTGCCTGGCTGTCTGTGTAGACCTCCTCCTGCTGTGATTGGATGGCTTTGTCTGACAGCGGCAGCAGGGAGAAGCCAGTCTGCTTGTCACGGTGGCAGTTCTCCTGCAACTGGGCATAAGTGAGATGCTCTTGGGTGTTGGGACAATAGAAAGCCTTGGCACCATCTTGGAGCTCAGACAGAGCCTCATTTATCTCTGGGTCGAAGTAGCCCCGCTTATAGGCAACCTCAAGTGGGAGGCGGTGGCTGTTCACGGGATCGATGATGCCTCCAGTGGTGAGCTGGACGTCCAGCAGACGGAACCCGGTATCACTGGGGATGAGGCCCTTCTTGAGTGCTTGGTAAAGGGAAACCGTCTGGCCTGTATAGGGATCCTTGTAGCCAGTCACCGCCTTCTCTGCAGACAGCAGCTTCTCGTGAAACTCTGGCCCTACCACCTCGGCCTTCACCGCCTCATCAACAGAGAACAGCTTGTTCCTCACAGGGTCAATGATGTAGCCGGTGGCAGCCTGCGCTTCCAACAGGGACAGGGCAATCTCTGGCTTCAGCAGGTTTCTTTTCAGGGCGTCGTAGAAGGTGAGCTTCTGGCCAGTCGACTCTATTAGGACGCCGGCAATGGCATCCGTGCCCTTCAGATACTGCCGCACAGACTCCATCTCTGCCACATCCTTCACAGACTTCTTGCCCTGGTGCAGCTGGTTGTAGAGGTCCTTGTTGATGATTTCGCTTTCCAGCAGCTCAGTGGCAGGCACAGGGGCCCGGAGGCCCTCAAAGCACATCTGGCTCTTTTTCTCACTTTCCTCTACAACCGTGATGATAATTTTAATGATCTTCTCCACCGTGATCTTGCCAGTCCTGTACTGTTGGATCAGGTCCCGCCTTTGGTCCTCAGTGAAGTATTCAGAGTTGATGATCTCCCAGATGGTCACTGTCTTCCCTTGGAACTTGCCAAACGGTGCCGTCACTGTGGCCTTCTTAAAGACGTCCTTAGCTTCTTTGTCAGTGTAGACCAGCTCTCTTGCTTTGGCTGCCTGGTCAGTGAGCGGCAGGAGGCACAGCCCTGTGTCTGGGTCAGTCACACACCGCTCCATGAGCTGCAGGTAGGTGAGGTTCTCCTGTGTGTTGGGGTCAAAGAAGCCCTTGGTGTCGTCGGTGGGGTCAGAGAGGACCTGGTTCATCTCCTCATTGAAGTAGCCCCTCTTGTAGGCAGCTTCTACAGGCAGGCGGTGGCTGTTGACAGGGTCAATGATGCCACCGGTGGCGATCTGGGCCTCGAGCAGGCGTATGCCATGCTCCCTGACAATGAGCTCCTTCGTCATGGCCTGGAAGAGTGAGATCTTGTCGCCCGTGTAAGGATCCTTGTAGCCGGTTACCGCCCGTTCAGCAGACAGCATCTTATTGTGCAGTTCTGGCCCAATCACTCCCTCTCTCACCGCCTCATTCACTGAGAGCCTCGCATTTCGCACAGGGTCAATCATGAAGCCGGAGGCAGCCTGCGCTTCCAGGAGGACCAGCGCGGTGCCTGGGCTGAGCAGCTTCTTCTTCATGGCTTCATAGATGCTCATCTTTTGATTGGTGGGTTTGATTAACAAACCGGCAATGCTGCTCTTGCCCCGCAGGTACTTCTTGATGTCTTCCCTCTGCGAGAGCTCGCCAACACTCACGATGCCCTTCACCAACTTGTCTAAGCTCTCCTTGCTCAAAATGCCAGCATCAGCCAGCTTCTCTGCCGATACTTTCTGACGGATTCCATCAAACGCGAACTCTGGCTCCCCATTCTGCGCTAAGCCATCCACCGCATCTCTGCCGTTGGGCACAGCTTTGATATCCGGCAGCTGCGTTGTCATAACCGTGGCCTCCTCAGGCAGGTCGTCTGTCTGGATCATGATCTCTCGAGTCTGGGCCAGAGCAGCCTTGTACTCTTCCTGCATCTGCTGGAGTCTCTCCCTGAGCTTCTTGTTCTCATCTTCCAGGAGTTTCTCCTGCTGCTGCCGCTGTCTCTCCAGCTGCTGCAGCTCCTCCTGCTTGTGCTGGACGTTTTCCTCTGCTTCTTTCTGATGCTTCTTCGCTTCATCCAGCATGGCTTTCAACTGCTGCTTCTCCTGCTCCATCTCCTTCTGTTGCCGCTCCTGCTCCGCCTTCAGGTTCTGGGCTTTGTTCACCTCGTCTTTAAAGAGCTTCTCCAGCTTCGCTTTCTCTTCCTCGATGAACTTCTCCTTCTGCAGCAGGGCGTCCTTCTCCGTCAGGAAGGTCTGCTGGAGCAGCTGCGTCTCCTGGCGGAGCTGTGCCTGCTGGGCCACCTGCATCTGGGGTGAGAGAGAGGACAGCACAGTCAGATGGCACCGTCTGCCTAGGAGGGCAGCGCTGGTGGAGTAGCAGGGGCGGGCTGGGGCGGGGGGACAGGCAGCAGGGGTGGCACTGGGATGGTAGGGGTGCAGAGTCACCCAACCACTCTGCAATGTAGGTTAAGAGTTAAGGGAGCAGAGCTGGGGTTAGGGAGCTGCAGCAAACAACACGTGGGTGGAACGAGCAGGGAAAAGACACAGGCTCTTCTGTGGAGTCAGGGACTCCCTGCCCAGTACCAAGGTTGGGAGCTGGGGACTGCTTTTGTCTATGGAGAGGAATAAGGCAGGATGAGCCACGAGGCCGAAAAGCTGGCACAGGTGGTGGGGATCACTCCTCCATGGCAGGAGCTGCTGGCAGTAGGGGAGGGCAGGGTGTGGGGAGGTCCTGCTCCGACATCTCCCTGCTGGGTTTGCCTCACTGCACCTGATGCTGGCTTTGCGCATGCCTTTGACCCACACATGAGGGTCCTGCCCCCCAAGCAGCCACTCGCCATGACCCCTGGCAGGGAGGACAGACACTGGAGCGGGAGGCTCAGTAACGCCTTCAGCCTCCCAGACAGTGCCAGCAGCCAGGTCCGTGCCCATGGCCGCCGGGTGCAGGGTGCAGCTCCAGGGCTGGAGGCTGCACGCTCACACTGCAGCAATGGTCCTCAGGGACCAGCTAGTGCAGTTCCCAGAGCCTGGCCAGCTGCCTGCACGCCTGCTGTCCCGGGACACAGGGCAGCTGGGGAGAGGGAAGGTCTCCCCATGTACCACCACTGCTAAGGGGAACCCGTAGCCCAGTACCTCCTCCGCCTTCTGCTGCAGCAATGCCGCCTCCTGCTTCAGCTTCTCCTTCTCCTGCTCCAGGTCAGCAATGGCCCTCCGCAGCTTCTCTGCGTCCTGGTCACTCTGGTGCCGCTGGATTTCCAGAGTGTGCACCAGTGTCATCTTCTCCTGCGTGGCCAGCTCAGTCTCGTGCAGCCTTTCGCTGATCTCCTCTGCCTGCTTCTTGAACCGCTTGGCTTCCTCCTCGGCCTTGGCCTGGGCCATGCTCATCTCCGCCACGTGCAGCTTGAGGCGCTCAGCCTCAGCTGTGATCTCCAGCTGCCGCCGGCGCTCAGCCTCCAGGGTTTTCTGAAAACCCTCAGTCTCCTCAGCCAGGCGCTGCTGCATCTGCTCCTTGTCCTCCTGCAGCCGCTTGGCGTGCTCCTGCGCCAGGTCCTTCTGCTTCTGCAGCATCTCTGCCTCAGCCTTCAACCGCGTGGCCTCCTGTATCGCCTGCATCTTCTCCTTGAGCATCTTCTCCGCCAGTGCCCGCTGCTGCGCCAGGTCGTCCTCGGCCAGCTTCCGCATGCGAGCGGCCTCCTGGGCCTCCACGCTGAGCCGGGCAACCTCTTCTGCCACCTGCTTCATCTTCTCAGCCTCCTCTGCCAGGAACTTCTGCGTGTTGTCCTTGTCCTTGAGGATCAGTGCCTTGTTCTCCTCCTCGATACGGCTCTTCAGCTTCGCCAGCTCTTCCATCTGCACCCGGACCTTGAAGAGCTCCTCCTCCACCTGGGCCTTCTGCCTGACAGCATCAGTCACCTCTTCCTTCAGCCGCTGCAGCTCCTCATCCAGAATGCCCTTCTGGTGGTCCGTCTCATCCAGCTGCAGCTTCACCTTGGTCAGCTCCTGCTCCACCTGTGCCTTCTGCCGCAGCGTCTGCTCAGCGAACTTCTTGTGCTTCTCCATCTCGGCATCTGCCAGCTGCTTCTGCCGCAGGGCTGCCTGCTCCGCCTGTGCCCGCTTCGCCGCCTCCAGCTCGGCCTCCTTCCGCAGCTTCTCTGCGTCCGCCTGCGCCTGCGCCTTGGCCTGTGCCTCCTCCTCCGCCCGCTGCTTCAGCCGCTCGGCCTCCTCCACCCGCTGCCGAGAGAGGCTGGCGTCCTGCTCGGCCTTGCTGCGGGCGAACTCAGCCTCCTCTGCCGCCCGCCGGGCCCGCTCGGCCTCCTCTCGCAGGCGGTCCAGGAGAGACTGCTCCTGTTGCCGCGTCTGCAGCAGCTCCTGCTCCTTCTGCTGCACGGCGGCCAGGTGGGCCTTCTCCTCCGCTGCGATTCGCTTCTGTGCCGCCTCCCGTGCCAGCTGGATCTGCCGCTCCGACTCCTTCTCTGCCAGCTCTTTCTGCCGCCTGGCCTCCTCCACCATGGCCTTCAGCCGCTCCACCTCCTCCAGGGCCAACCGCCGCTGCCGCCCGGCCTCCTCCTCGGCCGCCAGGATGGCCTGCACCTTCTCCTCAGCCTCCCGCCGGCGACCCTCCTCCTCCAGTGCCAGCGCCCGCTGCCGCTCAGCCTCCCGCTCGGCCTGCTCCCGGCTGCGCTGCACCTCTTCCGCCTCCCCGCGGATGCGGCTCAGCTCCCGCTCCAGGTCAGTCTTGCCTGCCGAGGCCTTCTCGAAGCTGGCCTTCAGGGCGCGGATCTCCTCCTCCACCTGGCGCCGCTGCCGCAATGTGTCTTCCACCAGGCCCTTTTGCCGCTCCAGCTCACTCTCTGAGGAGCGCTTCAGCAAGGCGATCTTCTCCTCGATGTCCTGCTTGTGCTGGGCGGCCTGCTCCTCCAGCAGCTTCCGCTGGTAGGCCTCGTCCTCTGCCAGTCGCCGCAGCCGCTCGTTCTCCGCCTCCTTCTCTTTCAGGGCGATCTCCGCCTCTGCCTTCAGCCGTGAGGCCTCGTTGATGGCCGCCAGCTTCTCCTTCAGGATGCGCTCAGCCTCGGCCCGCTGCCGGCCGGCCTCGTCCTCCGCCAGCTGCCGCTGCCTCTTGGCCTCCTCAGAGAGGGCCCTCAGCCGGGCGGCCTCCTCAGCCAACTCCCGCAGCTTGCTGGCCTCGGCCTCCAGCCGCTGCTTGGACTTCTCGCTGGTGGAGCGTGACTCCTCCTCTGTCTTGGCCTTGCTCTCCAGCAGGATCTCCATCTCAGCCCGCAGCTTGGCCAGCTCCTCCTCCACCTCCTTCCTCTTCTGGATGGCCTCGCTCACCTCCTTCTTCAGCCGGAAGAGCTCCTCCTCCAGGAGCAGGCGCTGCTGCTCCCCATTCTCCATCTCTGCCTTCAGACGGATCAGCTCCTGCTCCGCTGCCAGCTTCTGCTGGGCTGTGCCCTCCGCCAGCTCCCGCTGCTTCTCCAGCTCCTCCTCCGCCAGCTCCTTCTGCCGTAGGGCTGACTCCTCTGCCTTGGCGCGCTTGCGGGCCTCCCGCTCCGCATCCTCCTTCTGCTTCTCTGCCTCCTCCTGCGCCAGCGTCTTCTTGTGGGCCACCTCCTCCGCCTGCAGCCTCAGTCGCAGCGCCTCATTGGCCTTCTGCCGCCAGTGCTC
Organism: Phaethon aethereus; assembly: GCF_964289735.1. Lineage (NCBI taxonomy): Eukaryota > Metazoa > Chordata > Aves > Phaethontiformes > Phaethontidae > Phaethon > Phaethon aethereus. The sequence goes on along the minus strand of NC_138582.1, from coordinate 306,631 downwards.
CAGCTCCTTCTCAGCCTCCTCCCGTGACCGCTCAGCCTCCAGCTGCTGCTTCTTCAGCCTCTCGGCCTCCTCCTGCAGATGGGCCACCGTGATGTGTTCCTGCTGCAGTGACAGCTCCAGCTGTGCTGTCTTCTCTGCGAAGGACAGCCGCTTGCTCTGCAGCTCGGCCTCGGCGCTCCGCTGGGCAACCTCCTGGGCCACCTGGATCTGCCGCTCCTTCTCGGCCTCTGCCTGCCGCATCCGCCGCTCAGCCTCCTCTGCCTGCAGCCGCAGCTTCTCCAGGTCCGCCACCGCCTTCTGCTTCTCCCGCGCCGCATCCCGCTCAGCCTGCACCTTGCGCTTCAGCTCCTCCTCTGCCTCCCGCTTCTTCTGGCTCTCCTCCTTCACCTGCCGGCGCAGGCGCTCAGCCTCCTCCTGCGCCTGCCTCTTCTGCCGCTCGGCATCCTCGGCGCGTGCCCGCAGCTCCTGTAGCTCCGTCTCTGCACCCACCCGCTGCTTCTCGGTGCTCTCCAGCTGGAGGCGGATGAGGCGGATCTCCTCTTCCACCTTCTTGCGGTTGTACTCAGCCTCCTCGATCAGCTTGACCTTGGACTTGATCTGGTGGTCGGAGTTCTGCCGCAGCTGCATCAGCTCCTGCTGGATGTTCTGCTTCTGCTGCTCGGCATCCACGGCCACCACCTCCCGCCGGGTGACCTCCTCCTGCATGCGGAGCTGCAGCTCCCGCGCCTCTGCCTCTGCCTGTGCCTTGGCTTTGGCGTGGGCCTCGGCCAGCTGCCGCTGCTTCTCCAGCTGGGCCTCCACCTCCGCCAGCCGCTTCCTCTCCTCTTCCTTCAGCTTCTCGGCGGCTTTCTGGACGGGAAAGAGAGTGCAGAGAAAACAGAGAGGGGAGAGAGAGAGAAATCACAAGGGATGCGACTGAGCCACAGCATCAACACCAGCCACAACCACGAACCACCGAGAGACAGGACGGTCCGGGGCAGAGGGGTGGAGGATGCGCATGGAATGGCTTCGGGTCCCTGGGCCTCCCCAGGAGCTGGAGGCGGTGACGCCAGCTTCCAGAAGACGTATGGCAGACAGGGGACACATGACTACCGTGTCTCACTCAGGACAGAGTGGGCGACGGGACCAAGACAGCAGTGCAGGAAGTGGGATGGCCCACGTACCACAGAGAAGGAATGGAGCGCGAGCAAAGCCCGAGGAGATGAATGCGAGCAGCTTGCACACCACCACCACTGCCGCCCAGGGAGAGCCCTGCCCTGGCCCCCCACAGAGGGGAGCCCCCTCCCGCACTCGCCAGGGCTCCCCTTGCGAGCAGGGCCGGCGTGGAAAGCCGGCGAAACGAGAGACCCGGCCGGAGCACCAGGGTGAGCAGAACAGAGGGGAGCGGGTGCTGAGGGAGGTGCCAGTGGAGCTTTCCTTGGCCAGGAAAGCCTCAACGACATGGAGAGCAATCCAAGCGCCGGCCCGTGCTGCCCCAGCTGGTCCGAATCCGCCCCCGCTGGCCTGCTCCAGACAACCCAGCCAGCTGGCTGTCTGCCGACACGGCTCGTGCGTGGCTCGGGGCCGTGCCGCAGAGTGCTTGTGCCACATGCACCGTGAGCAAGGCAGGTGCACGCTCCATGCAGGGCCCGGGCACGGGCAGCACACATGCGGGTGAGCCAGACCCCCACACCGCGGGGCTGGGTCCCCTCACGCCACCCCAAGAGGCACCGCGAGGGCCTGGGAGCAGAGGCAGAGGAGGGTGAGGAGCATGGGGGTGAGTGGCTCTCCGGAGGGCGGGGGTGCAGTGAGCAGGAGGCACGCACAGGCTGCTGGTGGCCATGGGGTGAGGCAGAGGGGTGCCGCAGGGAGGGGGACATGCACAGAGTGAGTACCTGGTGCAGGGATGCCAGAGTCATCCTGGTTTTTTACCCTCCATTAGATCCCCACCAACACAAACATCCCCCAAGACAAAGCACTGGCAAAGCGGCTCGACTTCCAAGGGCAGAAACCAAGAGTTAGAAAAGTTACCAAGACAGAACACCCGAGGGCTCCGGTCCCGCGGCGCCCGAGCACAGCGTCATGCGGAAGGCAGATGCTGACTGCGCTACGTGTATCTGGGAAGTGCCTCCTACCACCAGTCATGCCAGAGCCCAGTGGTGCCCGGAGCTGGCTCTGCGTGCTGCCCCGGCTGGCCCTCTCGGCTCAGAGACCCGCTGCACCCAGAGCCAGCAGCTTCGGTCCTGGGAGCCCAGATCAGAGCGGGGTTAGAGGCCATGGGCCAGCGTTAGTGATGGGGGCCAGCAGTCATCATGAACCATGTTCCCCGTTGTTATGCAGGAGAGAGAATGCAGCTGGAGTCATGCCACCCCACGTGCCCGCACGCCACTCCCCTACCTCCTCCTCCTCCAGCCGCCGCAGCGTCTCCGTGATGAACTTGATGTACTGGCTCGTGAGCGTGGTCAGCTCGCTGTACCGCGTCCGCAAGTCCACGTACTGCGGCAGATGGCAGGGGTCAGCAGGAGAGGAGCATGCCCGCAGCACGCCCCCGGCCCAGCTGCCGCGGCACCCCAGCGGCAGTGGGGCCGGATGGAGGCAGGCCCGCACGCCAGCCACCCATGCCCACCCTTCAGCAAAGGGCTGCAGCCCTCTGCTCCTGGGGAAGGAGCTGCCTGGGCTCCGCCGCGTGCCGGGCTCCGTGGGGTGTGCCAGGCCCGTGCGCAGAAGGGCTCCCCCTCACCTCCTGGATGATGCTGTCGGATGCAGACTGCACTTTGGGCTTCTTGGCCGGAGAGGCCATCGGTTCTACCTGCGCCTTGAAGCTCACCAGCTGCAGCTCATAATCCTGCCGGGGAGAGGGGTCCTCAGCACGCCAGCCAGCGTCCCCAGCAAGCCCCCCGGGCCCTTTGAGGCCACCTGGCACTGGGGCTGCCCCTCCCCAGCCCCACGCCTGCCCCAGCAGCCCTCGGGAGCAGGCAGGCACGGCCAGCAGGCGCACCTTGATGGCATCGATGTACTGCTTGGCATAGCGCTGGCACTCCTCCACCTTCTCCTTGTTGCGGTCGCACTCCTCCAGGAGTTTCTGGGGAAACATACAGGGGTGAGGTCAGGCAGCCCGTGGCCACCCTGCCATGATCCGGGACGGCTAGGAGCACTGGCCAGGCCGGCCCCACTCCCTGCCACAGGCGCTACCTTCTCCTGCAGCAGCTGCTCCCGCACGGTCTTGCTGTCGGTGATGGGCACCGCCTGGATTTTCTCCTGCCGCTGCTTTGCGGCCTGGATCCACTGGAGCAGCCCGTCGCAGCTCTCACGGTAGTAGCGCAGCTGGCGGCCCAGCTGGTCCAGCTCACGCTGGCGCAGGTCCGTCTGGGCGAGGACGGCCTGCCAGCGCTCCAGCAGCTGCTGGACTCTCTCCCGGTAGCGGTCCAGGTCCACGTCACGCTCGCTGTGGCCCCTGACCATGCGCTCGTTGACATCCTTGGCCTTGCTCAGGTCGGTCTCCAGCGTGCTGAAGAAGGGCTGGTGCCCCTCCGCCTGCGCGCGCAGCCGCTGCGGCAAACAGAGCGTGGGTCAGCCCTGGCCCCAGCACCCCCGGTGCCCCGCCGGCACGGTGCTGCCCCAGCTGTTACCTTCAGCTCGGCCTTGCTGGCCTCCAGCTCCTTGAGGTCAGCTGGCACGGTCTGCACATCCTTCAGCTGGTCCTCGTACTTCTTGACCAGCTCCTCTGCCCCCTGAGTGCTGCGGATCACCAGGTTGATGGTCTTCAGCCTGCAGAGAGGAGATGGGCTCAGCTGGTGCCGGGCAGCAGCGTGGGTCAGCACAGCGCCAGGAACTCACGGGAAGGGAAGGACACACTGGCACAACCAGCTTCCTCCAGACCTCATCAGCCCACCCCTGGCCAGACCAGGCTCATCCCAGCTGATGCAGCAGTTTTCCCCAGCCCAGGATGACCAAGGGGCCATGCAGGGGCTGGACACTCACTTCTCCAGGTAGATGCTGGAGAGGCTGTACACCTGGTCCATCTTCTGCAGGGTGATCTCCAGCTCTGAGCGCAAGACGGGGGCCGAGCTGGCCTGTTCTGGCTGGGCCAGCACCTTCTCTGTCTTCTCGCTGACCTTGTCCAGGTTCTTCTTGATGCCCTCCAACTCCAAGTGGATTTGCTGCAAGGCGAGGAGGGTCCCTCAGTCCCTGTCTGGTGCCTGCCAGCTGCAGTTTGGGGCCAAGCTCTGCCCGTGGCTGATCCCCCATATAACGCCATGCCAAACACTGTGCCCTGCCAGCCAGGACCCGGCCTGCAGGGCCCCCGGCCACCCCCTAGCCCGGAGGATAAGGAGCAGAGCAGAGAAGGGGAAGGGGTCTGCAGCCCACCCAGTGTGGGTGGACAGACACCAGCCCCGTTCTGGGTGCCGAGGTCCCCGTCCGCCTGTGTTGCACACCAGCACACGTGCGTGTGCACACGTACCTGCTGCTCGGTGATGCGCTGGGCACACTCCTTGACCGGGTCCTTGTCAAGGGGCAGGCGGATCTTGTGGATGGTGCGGGTCTCGCAGCTCTCCAGCTGCAGACGGATGTCTTTCAGCTGGGAGATATAGTTCTTGCACAGGGACTCATCCTGCTCTCCTGTGGGGACACCAGGGACAGCTTAGAACCTTCCCGCTCCGTTTGCGCCATCCGCGTCCCTGGGAACAGAGGGGACGCCCCAGGGAGCACAGGGCAGCGGGGAGGAGGGAGCTCACCTTTCTCCTGGCTGCGCAGCAGCAGCTCGTACTTCTGGGTGCAGGCATTGTACTCGCGCTCCACGTGCAGCCGGTCGTCAGGCTGGAAGCTCTGCGAGTCCTGGCTGTCCCGCAGGAACTCCTGGTAGTGGGTCTCCAGGCTGCGCAGGACATGCCGGCACTCCTCCACCTGCATCGTGCGGAACTGGGGGGGCAAAGGGTGCTGTCAGCCCCCGCCGCTGCGGCAGGACCCCCGGGGACCCCGCAGGCTGGGCGCGGCCCCGTGCCAGCACTGCGGGAGACTCACCGTCAGGTGGGACCAGGACTGGATTTGCTGAATGTCGCGGATCAGGTACTGCCAGGACAGGAGGCTCCTCATGTCCAGGTGCAGCTGGTGCCAGAGCACGAGGAGGTGCTGGTGGGCAGCCTCCAGCCTGGGGAGAGGTGGCACGAGTGAGCTGGGGGCCAGGGAGCGGCAGGCACCCCACAGCAGAGGGGGAAGCCGAGGACAGTGCCATGGAGCTGCCGGTGCGGCCCAGGAGGGGGGCAGCCAGCGCCCACCTGTGCACGGCGTCCAGCGCCTCCTTGTTGGGGGGCGGCACGAGGAAGCAGACGGAGGGGACGATGGCCTCGCTGCCGGCGGCGCTCAGCACCTTCCACTTGTAGGGCTGGGCGTTGCTGAGCAGGGCGCACTCGTCGTTCTTGTGCACCGTGATCTGTGGGGCCAGGGCGGCGTGAGCCCGGGGCAGGGTGCCCCTGCACGTGCCCCCCAGCCCCTCCCCGCTCCCGCTCCCCCTCGCACCTCCATTTGCTTGTAGTCGCAGACGGCCTGGATGGGCGGGCGGCCCTGCAGCGGGGTGCCGGGGTTGCGGGGCTTCAGCTGGACGATGGCCTTGGCGCGGCGGGCCAGCCCCGCCAGCTGCCCCCCGTACTCCGCCAGCTGGTCCTTCTGCTCCTGCGGGCACAGCGGGGTCAGGGGGGGAGCCCTGCGGTGGGGCGGGGGTCTGGGGAGCAGGCAGCAGGGTGGGGGTGGGAGGCTCTGTGGGAGGGTTGCCCACTCCCATGGGGGCCCTGGGGGGGTCAATGCAAAGGGCAACAAGAAGAGGGTCTGCAGTGGGGAGGGGGATTACTGAGGGGGCCGCTGGAGTGGAGTGTGGAGGGGTTCACTCCCGCAGCGGGGTCTGCATGTTGCGGGGAGGTCGCTGCAGCGGGATGCATGTGTTGGGGGTCACCCCTGAGGCTCTGCAGTGGGGTGTGCTTGTGGGGGATCATCCTCGGGGGGCTGCAGTGGGGTGCACGTGTGGGGATGTCACGCTGCCACCCTGCGGCTGGACACGTGTGGCGGGCTACCCCTGGAGGGTCACCCCTGGGGCTGCAGTGGGGCTGGGGTCACCCCTGGGGTTGTAGCAGGGTTCACGCATTGGGGGGTTCACCCCGGGAGCTGCAGTGGGGCTGGGGTCACCCCTGGGGTTGTAGCAGGGTTCATGCACTGGAGGGGGTCACCCCGGGGGCTGCAGCGGGCGGGGGTCCCTCACCACACAGTCCTGCAGCAGGTCCTCCAGGCGCGTGACCGTGATGCTGCGGTCACACGAGTACTTCTTCTTCATGTTCTCCTCCGTCTTCCTCAGGAACTCCTCAGCCTCCTTCACGTCGGCAAAGAACTGGGGGGGCGAGGGGGGTGAGCCGGGGCGGGTGCCCGGCGGGCCGCGGGTGCGCGGGTGTGCGGGTGGGGGCAGCCCCTCCCGCCCCACCCTACCTGGAAGTAGGCGCTGTTCTCCTTCAGGTGGGCCTCGATGCAGCAGCACAGCTGGAGCATCCAGCTCCACTGGGTCTGCAGGGCTGCCTGGAAGGCCTGAAACGGGGACGCGTCGCGCTGCCCTGCCCATGCCGGCACTGGCACCGCCGCCGGCACCGCCACCGGCACCGCTGCTTCTGCCCGCTGCCCGCCCCTGCCCAGCCCAGGCAGCCGCCTGCACTGCCGCGGTCCCCCCGCGCGCGGCCCGCTGCCCCACGCGCCGCGCCCCACATCAGTGACCGCGGCGCCCAGGCCCCCTGCGCGCGGCCCGCTGCCCCCCTCACCTCCAGGGTCTGCCTGCCGGGGTGCTCCTCCCGCAGCAGCCGCTCCCCCGTGCTCTGCAGCTCCTTGATCCTGCGCTCCCGCAGCTCCAGCTCCCGCATCAGCCCCTGGCACGGCCCCGAGGAGGGGGGTGAGCGCCGGGCCCCGGCAGGGCCAGCACGCGTGTGTGCACGTCTGTGTGTGTCTGCGTGCACGTCTCTGCGTGTCTGTGTGTGTGTGCACACCTGTGCACGTGTCTGTGCGTGTGTCTCTGTGCATCTGTGTGTCTGTGTGCACGTCTGCGCGTGTTTGTGCACGTCTGTGTGCACATCTGTGTGTCTGCATGTCTGTGTGCGTGTCTGTGCGTGTCCGTGTGTTTGTGTGCACAGCTGTGAGTCTGTGTGCACATCTGTGTGCATCTGTGTGTCTGTGTGCACAGCTGTGTGTGTCGGTGTGTCTGTGTGTCTGTGCATGCCTGTGTGTCTGTGTGCATGTCTGTGCATGCCTGTGTGTCTGTATGCACATCTGTGCGCATGTCTGTGTGTATCCATGTGTCTGTGTGCACATCTGTGTGCATCTGTGTGTCTGTGTGCACAGCTGTGTGTGTCGGTGTGTCTGTGTGTCTGTGCATGCCTGTGTATCTGTATGCACATCTGTGCACATGTCTGTGTGTATCCATGTGTCTGTGTGCACATCTGTGCACGTCTGTGCATGTGTCTGTGCATGTCCGCATGTCTGTGCACATGTCTCTGTGTGTGTCTGTGTGCACGTCCGTGTGCGTGTCTGTGCATGTCTGTGTGTCTGTGTGCACGGCGGTGTGTCCGTGTGTCTGCGCTGCAGCTGCTGGGGGCCACTGGGGACGAGCCTGAGTGGGATGCCGTGGGGGGGTCCAGCACCCACCACGGGAGCCTGGCTGGGGTGGGGAGCTGGGGAGCATGGAGAGTGTGGGGGGACAGGGCTGGGGGTGCTCCGAGGCCGTGGGGCAGGGCAGGGGTGCAGAGGTTGGCGACACCCCAAGTCAGGTTTGGGGGACGCGTGACCGTCAGCGTGAGCACGCGCAGCCGCAGGCGCGGCGGAAGCGGGGCTGAGGGGCTGGGGGTGCTCAGCAGCAGAGCACGGATGTGGTTTCGGCCAGTCGGCAGCGAGGGGAAGAACCCCAGACCCAACAGCGAAGAGGTAACGACAACGAGCAGAGCTGGAGCCTCGGCAAGCTGCACGGCACGGCAGGGCCGGCTGGCCAGAGAGATCCTCTGCCGCAGGGTGCAGGAGGCACCTCCAAAACCTGTCACCGCCAGGCCAGAGGGACGGGGAGCGGGCAGGACAGGGGTGAGCGGGGACGGGGAGCGGGCAGGACAGGGGTGAGCAGGGACGGGGAGCGGGCAGGGCAGGGGTGAGCAGGGATGGGGAGCGGGCAGGGCAGGGGTGAGCGGGGACGGGGAGCGGGCAGGGCAGGGGTGAGCGGGGACGGGAATCGGGCAGGATGGCACGCCCCGGGCTCTGTCCGTACCGAGTAGTTCTCCTTCTTGGCCATCATGTTGGGGTTGCGGTCGCTCCAGTCGAAGTTCACCTCCTCCTCCTCCTTCTCATTCAGCCACATCAGCTCCTTGGTGGCGGCGCTGACGAAGCCGTGGAGGCTCTCCAGGTGCCGCAGCCGGGACTTGGAGGAGTTCTGGGGATGGACGCAGAGATGGGCTGCGTCCGCATCCTCCTCCCCCCACGTCTCCCCCCAGTGTCCTCCTCCCCACACATCTCCCCCTCAGCATTCTCCTCGCTGCCCATCTCCCCCATGTCCTACATCCTCCCCGCTCAGGTCCCCCCCATGTCATGCCCTGCACCCCCCGCCCTGTCGCCACCCCAGCCCGCAGCCTCACCAGCAGCTTGGCGTACTGCAGGTCCAGCTTGCCCAGGCACTCCCGGTAGGCGTTGCGGGGGCCGGGGGAGAGCTGTGCCTGGGGAAGACGTGCCATGAGCAGGGGGTCCTCCCGACCCACCCCTGGGGACAGCAGCACCTCAGCCTCCCAAAGGCGGGGTCTGGGGAGAGACCCTAACACCACGGAGTGCCAGGGCAGGGCCACGGGGCAGGGTGAGAGCGGTGCACGGAGGGAGTGGTGCCAGCCTCAGCAGCCCCTCTGTGCCAGGGGCAGCGCCCACGCCCATTGCTGATGCCCCTGTCCGGAGCGCGAGCGAGGCAAAGGTGGGGCAGAGCGTGGGGAGGGCAGCGGGCAGCAGGGGGGCCAGCCCTGAGGCACGAGGTGCGCGGTTGGGGGGCAGCAGGATGCCCTCGGGGCACCATGTCCCCTGGCCGTCCAAAGTATCCCAGTGCACAGAGGGGCTCCACAGCAGGCAGCTGGCGGGGGCAGAGCTGGGGCCAGGATGGGCTGCTCCCCCCAGAGCCCGCCACCAGCCTGAGCACAGCCACGGCACCTCGGGGACCGCCGGGAGCAGGGCTGGGGGCAGCCCCGGGGGACCCCGCGGCGGGCGGCTCACCTCGTCGGCCCGCGCCCGTTCAATCTTGGTGCGGAATTCCTCAATGGAGTGGTGGAGGCCGCGGTGGCTGCCCAGGTGGGACTCCACGGTGGGCAGGTCCACGCCCCACTCAGCCACCCCCAGGCGCCGCTGGTTCTCCTCCACCCAGGCCAGCAGGTCCTGCAGGTACCGCAGCGTGGCCTCGTCCAGCTCCTGCCGCGGCCGCTGCCCCAGCGGCACCGTCACCGTCGCCGCCGGCGCGCCCGACTTGAGCCGCAGGTTGTACTCAGTGCGGATGGCCACCAGGCGCTCGTGCAGGCGGTACACCCTGCAGGCAGGTGGTGTGTCGGCACGGGGGGCAGGGGGGACTTGGGGGGCATGGAGGGCACAGAGGATGCGGGGGCACGAGGGACACGGCGGGCAATGGGGACATGGGGGGCAAGGAGGACATCGTGGGCTGCTCCTGCAGCCAGGCAAGTGCCAGGGCACCCTGCGTGGGACATGCCACATGGGTCACACCACGTGCGGCACGCCGCGGCGGCACCGGCTCCCAGCGTGGCTGTACCTGCGGTACATCTGCTCCCCCTGCGGGTGCCGGCCGTCCTTGAGGGTCTGCACATCGTTGAAGAGCAGCCGGATCATGGCGTCTGCCTTGTCCAGGTCCCGCTCGATCTCGACTGCCTTCTGTGGCGGCTTCCCTGCATTCAGCAGTCGGACGTCCTGGGGATGGGGCACAGTCAAGGGCACGGTCAGGGGCACGGTCGGGGCCCCGCATGCCGCCCAGCCCCCTCGCCGCACCCCTGCAGCCGGAGCTGCCGCTCACCGACTGGAGCAGGGTGTCAGCCTGGTTGAGCTGCTCCTCGCAGAGCCCCGACTCCATCTGCAGCTTGGTGACGATGCGCTGCAGCCGCTCCAGCCTGCGTGGGGAGACGGTGGGGCTGGGGTCGGCACGCGGGCACCGATCCCATCCGCGCACGGCATGAGCCCTGCCCGTGGGGCACCGATCCCATCGGTGCATGGCACAGATCCCATCTATGCACAGCATGGATCCATCCCTGCACAGCACGGATCCCGCCCCGGACAGCATGGATCCATCCCTGCACAGCACGGATCCCGCCCCGGACAGCATGGATCCATCCCTGCACAGCACGGATCCCACCCCACACACCCAGCAGGGACTCCGTGCCAGCACAGCTCTGCTCCCGCCCCTGCCGACGTGGATCCGATCCCTGCCCTGGCGAGGAGTCCTGTCCTGCTCGCCGTCCCGCTCCCCGTCCCGCTCCCCGTCCCGCTGCTGCCCGCAGGCAGGCCTCCAGCCCCACCCTGCCCTGGCTGCCTGCCTGCCTGGCCCCGTTGCCCTCTCCTGCCTGCGCTGCCTGCCGCGGCGAGGCCCAGTCTCCGCTGCTGCGGTGTGACCCGCCCCAGTGGGACGGGGCTCGGAGCCGGTGGCACGGTAGAGCCTAGCCCGTGGCACGGCCACCAGTGCCTGGCTGCAGTGCCGTGCCGCGCCGCGCTCGAGGCCAGCACTGCGCTGGCTTCCCGGAGGCAAGCAATGACTCATGCACCGTGCGGTTCATCGCCGGCAGGACGGGGGGGGCCGGGACACCCCACCCCACCCCAGCCCAGCCCAGCCCAGCCCAGCCCAGCCCAGCCGCTCGGCTGTGTGGAGGGGCGAGCGGGCGCCAGCCCAGCTCGAGCCCCCCTGGTGCTGCACACAGACCCCGGCAGCCCCCGCCGCTCCAGCTGGACCCCCACCCGTGGCACTCGCCTCTCGAACTCGGCCCGCAGCAGCTTCTCCCGCTCCAGGACGGCCACGTGCAGCTTGCCCCATTCCTTCTCCACGTCCAGCGGGTGGTACCCGGGGGGCACCTTCAGCTGCCCGGACTGCACAGCACCCTGCGCCCCGCCGGGCCCGTCAGACCACCGGCCCCGGGAGCCTGGGCAGCCGGCAGGGGGGCAGCCCCGGCCGTGAGTGCCACGTCTCAGCTGCTCCATGCCGGAGCCAAAGCCTCGTGGGAGCCACGAGATGGGAGAGGCACGGGATGGCCTCCACCCCGACAGGGACACAGACACGGCGGGGCGCGCCGAGGACTGCTGTAGGACTCCCAGCACCCCGGGACCCCCAGTGCCCCAGGACCCCTGGCCCCTCAGGACCCCAGCCCCCCAGGACCCCCAGTCCCCTGGCAGGGGCTGCTCACCTCCAGGGACTGGAAGATGGCTTTGGAGCGGTTCTTGTCGGCCTCCTTGGCCGGGAGCTCCGTCTCCTTGAACTTCAGGAACTGGCGCCAGAGGATCTGCCGAGAGGGGGGCGGCTAAGGCAGGCGGTGCGGACCCCCGGGCGCCATGACCACCCGCTGTGGGCACAGGCCGGGACCCTCTGCCTGCCCGGCCCCTCTGCCTGTCCCTGCAGCCTGTCCCAGCCACCGGCGGCGTGTGGGCTGTGGCATGTTCAGCCGGGGCCGGCTGTGCAGGGGCCAGGGGCGGGAGGGGGCAGCTGGGGCAATGCCCCCCCCCCCCATTTTCCATGTGTGTGCAGCTGGTGGGAAGGAAGGGGCCGGGCGGGGAGCTGGTGTTTGCCACCGGTGACTCACACGGAGCCTGGAAAGAATGAGTCAGCGGGGTCCTCCCTGCACCGGGCGCCCCAGCTCTGCCGCGGCACGGCCGCCCGCTGCCCAGCGCCTCCCGGCCAGCCCCAGCACTAGCACCGAGCCCCTCACCCCACAGCCCCCCAGGGCCAGGCTGCACAGACCCAGTTGGAGCTGGGACCAGCGGTGGGCTCCGGGACAGGCGCCGCTGCCGTGGCCGGGTTTCCCCATCCCCCCCGGAGCCGCGTGGCCCCGAGAGTGGGTGCGTGCCAGTCCGGGTTTGCCCACACCGGGAGGACTCGCCGCGGCTTGAGCCAGCCCACGGCCGGGCCACCGGCCAGCTGGGTCGCTGCCAAGCGCCTTCCCGGGCACCGGCACAGCTCCCTCCCCCACCCCCACCCCGGGGCCTTTCATCCCCCGCCAGTGCCGCGGCACCATCCCGGCTGCCTCACCTCGACCTCCTCGTAGCTGGCGGGGAAGCGGCGCTCCTCGAAGAGGACGGTGTGCTGGCGGATCCACTGCAGCAGCAGCGTCACCACCTCGTAGTACTCCTGCCAGCGCAGCTGCAGCTCCTGCGTGGAGGGAGGCGTGTGGGGCCGGGCGCCCGCCCTGGGGGGACGCCCACGCGCCCCGGCCCCCAGACTCACGTTGGCCTTGACGCCGTCCTGCACCTCGGGCACGCGGGGCATGGCATCGTAGAGCGAGGAGACGTAGGTGATGATGGACTTCTCATCCGGCTGGGGCACGTCCACGTCTGGGGGAGAGGGAGGGAGGGCGGTGGGGTGGGGGGACGTGGGACCCCGGGGTGGGGAGGGACGGGGGCTCTGTGGCGCGGCCCCCCCGGGACGCCGCCCCTCGCAGCCTGGTGCCCGTACCTTCGGGGTCCAGCAGGCGCGTCACCCCCAGGTCCCGCTCGGCCACGGTGAAAGCCTGGTCCAGGTTCTCCAGGTTGCTCTGGCGGTACACCCGGTTCATGTCGATCAGCATGGGCCTGCGGGCAGCGCGACGGCTCAGCGGGGGTCCTGCTGCAGACCCCGCAGCAGCCGGGGCAGGGGCACGGCCAGTGGCCGCTCTCCCACCGGGCCCCGGGCCGGGGGGCCGCAGGCAGCGTCCTCTGCCCGCCCCGCCCCACGGCGCGCGTCTCCAGCGGGCGCGCGGGCGCCAGTTCGGAGAAACCCTGGGGACGGCGGATCCACCCCCCCAGGGGCTGCCTGCACTGCCCGCCCCTCCGCCGAGCCACCGCGCGCCCCGCACACCCACAGCCTGCTCGAGGGGCGCCGGCGGCTGGTCCCACGGGCACCGGGAGCCGGGACACCCCGCCGGCCCCGAGCACGGACGCCGGAGCAGGCGGTGCCCCCACGTCCTCGCGCGGGCCCCCCCTCCATGGGGCAGGCAGCAGCCCCGGCCCCCCACCCGGCGGAGGGCTCTAGCCCCCGGCCCAGCCGGTGCCTACAGCTCCCTGAGGCGCAGGCTGTGCTGGATGGAGTAGAAGGAGCCGCTGATGCCGGGGGCCGCCGGGCACTCGGGGACGTCTTCGCAGACCATCACCACCCCGTCCTCCACCCCCGGCAGAGCCTGCGCCAAGCTCCCCGCGCCACGGCGCCGCGGCTGCTTCCTGGCCCGATGCCGCCCGCTCCGCTCCATGGCGGGACCGAGCTCGGTGCAGTGGTCCGTGAGTTCCTGCCGCGGCGGCGGCTTGGTGCAGAGTGCGGCACAGTGTGGCGCGGCACGGCGCGGATGCCTCCTCCCACCCTGCACGGGTGCGGCACGCCTGCACGTACTTGTGCTCCCCAAAGGCGTGCGGCGGCCCCGGCAGGGCCCGCGGGGGCCTGCCTGCCTGCGTCCCAGCACGCCACAGAGGGCATGGCGCCCGCCGCCCGGGGGGGGTCAGCGCCCGTCTGCCCACGCAGGCAGCAGGTCGGCAGGTTGGGCAGGAGCGTGGGAAGGTGGCTAAGCTGTGCGGCTACCCATGCCGCTGCGGCGCTGCCGGCACAGGCCAATGGGCTGGGACTTGTTGGGAGCACGAGCCTGCATTGCCCAAAGTGGGATCGGCACGGCTGCCCTGCCAGCGGCGGGTCCCAGCGAGCACACGCCTGCCCCGCGCATGGCATCACCCTGCACCGCTGGCTGCTGCAAGGGGCCGAATCCTGCCGGCACCGGAGCCGGGTCCTCCATGGCCCCGGGAGCTGCTCTCCCCACCATGGGGGCTGGGAGGCCCCGCTCACCCAGGAGCCCGAGGCAGGGATGGTTGTGCCAAGGGAGGCTCGGCACCGTGGGGATGGGGCTGGGGGTGCCGGGTCCCTGCCAGGGAGAGAGAGCTCTGTGCCTGCAGGCGGGTCCGGCGCTGCCCGCCCTGGCCAGCCCGGCATGCTGCCCTGACACACAGCGGCAAGGAGCAGAGCTGGCTCCGCTCCACCTACTTGTGCCGGTGGATGATGGCGTTGAAGAGGCGCCCGTCCCGCCAGCTGGTGGTGAAGTTGTCGCAGCGCAGGCCCTGGTAGTCCTCCACCATCCGCTGCGACCAGAGCAGCAGCTTCTCCTTGGCCGTCATGTCTTCTGACTGCCCCGTCACCTGGATGTCCGAGATCTGCCGGCACAGGGGGGTTATGCCAATCCATCCGCGGCTCCCGCCGTGCATGGGTGCGCTCGCTCCGCGGCGGCTGCCGCCTTCTCCACCGCAGCCTCTGCCGGTGACGCCCCCATCCCACCACTGCCTACCCCAATGCGGGGGACCAAACTGGCGGTGCCAGGCAGCCCCCAGCACTGCAGAGCCCCAGCCTCCCGGCACCACCAGCACCACCACCACTGCCGCAGCCCCGCCACCGCCACATTTCCCCTCAGGCCACGGCACAGTGCGTGCCCGTGCCGGGCCCCGGGGCTCTGGACTCACCTGGAAGTGGAGGATGATGGTCCAGATGAGCCCCAGCGTCAGCTTGGGGTTGCCATCGGCAATGTCATCGTTGCGGATGTTGACCAGCTTCACCTGCAGCACCAAGACATGCGGCAGCTGCAGGGAGGGCGGGGAGCGTGCCCGAGCCCCAGGGGTCCCCGGGGGTCCCGCCAGCCCGGCAGCCCCGCGACTGCCCCCTCACCTGGCGATGCTTCAGGTAGTTGAGGGCGATCTGGACGTTCTGCAGCTTGTGGAAGCGCATCCTGCCTTTCTCCCGGGGCTGCAGGGAGAGCGGGGGGCGATGAGCCACGGCACCCAGCCGGCACGGCCCCGCCAGGACGCCATCTCGCCACCCCCGGCTCACCCGTGCATGCGAGGAACGCTCAGCACCGAGCACTGCGGCCCCCCCCATGCACCGGCCCGGCCCCTCCCGGCGTCGCACATGCCGATGCCACACACCCTCCAAACTTTGTCCCTGCCGGGGAGGGGACGGCCCCCACCTCTCCCCCGGCAAAGCCGCCGGCCAGGGCCAGCCCAACCCAAACTGCCGCTGGCCCCGGCAGGGCCACGCCGCCCGCCCAGCGCCAGGGCCACCAGCTGCCATGCCAAGGGAAGCCGAGGGCCAGGCACGGTGCCAGAGCAGTGCCCACTGCACCCCTGCACGGCAGCCCCGCTCCCCACAGCGTCTGTCCCTCCCCACGGCACCCTGCTGAGCACCAGCCCCTGCCCGAAATGCGGCAGCTGCCTGCGCAGGCAGGACAGGCAAGAGGAGCTCAGGACCCAGGCACCCCATCGCCCCAAGGACATGGTGCCGGGAGCGGGGCCTGTGCCCCTCCCCACCGCACGTAGGGGCAGCTCTGGCGAGCCGGACCCGGCCAAGGTGCCACCGCGCCCCGCGCCCCCGTCCAGGCAGCGCCCGCGCAGGAGGCAGTGGGCAGCACGGACCCGCCAGGAAATCCCCTGCCCGCCCCACGGGGCTGCGGGCAGGAAGCGCTGCCGGACCGAACAATGGCAAGCACGGCCGGGCTCACCGCCGGAGCCTGCACCTGCGCTTCCTGGGCCACGCAGCAGCGTCGGCCCCACACCGTGGGCACAGCCAGCCCCGCAGTGTGGGCACAGCCCAGCCCTGCCTTGCCCGCAGTGCCCCGGCAGCACCGCTCCTGCTGCCGTCGCCAGCTCCTTGCAGCCCGTCCTGCCCGCGCGAATGCGGTGGGGCCGCGCTGGAGGCGGCACGCCGCTCCCTGGCATGCTCCGGTCTCGCCCTGCTGCAGGGACCAGACCAGGCATCGCCGTGCTGGGTGAACCTCTCCACCCCTGAGGGGTCCCCAGCCGGGGTCCCCTGGACAGACCCCTTGTACCTGCCGGCCCCACGGCGAGGCCCATCGCTCCACCGGCAGTGGCTGTGCCTGACCCCGGCTGCCAGAAGGGCCGGGGAGCCCCTGAGTCCCCCACGTGCTGCTCAGTGACAGACCGGGGTCTCTTCCGCCCCACGGCCATGGGGCACGAGGGAAACATGGCCGGTCAGGGCCGGGTCCGGCCAGTGGCCGCAGCGCCATCCCCCTCGCCGGGTGCCCCAGGCCCTCCGGCAGCCCCAAGGAGCCGGGGAGCCGGGCGGCACGTCTTGCCATGGCACCAGGAGCCGCAGCCCAGCTCCAGCCCTGCAGGAGTCCCACTCCCACGGCGTGGCTCGTGGTGATGCCGCGCTCCTATCTCACCGCTGCAGGCGAGGCCCGGCCCAGGGAAACCCGCCCCAGCCGACGCTTGGCCTCGACCGCCCCAGCTGATCCTGCTGCCGCAGCACGCCGGGGTGCCGATGCACCTCCCCCCGGCACAGCACGCGGCAGCGCCTCTCTGCCGCACCCGCACCGGGACGGGACGGTGCAGCCACACGGGACGGCGGTGGGGCATCTCCCGGTCGCCGCGGCGGGCGCTTGCCACGCGGGGCCATGCGGAGAGCAAACGGCAGAACCACTCACCAACCGCAAGTTCCTGATCACGTCGCGCTCCCTCGGCTGCCCGGGCAGAGCAGTGCAAAGAGAGGAAGGAGGCAAAGGCCGGAGGGGGACGGTCAGGGCAGACGCGCCGACAGGAGCCCAGCGCAGAGAAGCAGAGAGTTCACCAAAGCAAAGAGACGTCCGGGCGTTAGAGGCCGCGGTGGGGCCAGGGAGGGCTGCGGGACGGAGCGGGGCGGCCGCGCCAGTGGGGATCGGGGCGCTCCGGCACGGTGCCGGGCAGCTCTCCGGGATGGGACGGAAGGCAGGGGAGAGGCCAAGCGGGAGAGGGGTAGGAGACAGATGCAGGAAGCAGAGGATGGGACGGCTGGCAGACGGAGGGCCCCGGCACACGGAGCCGGCACGAGGGAGCGGGGCGGCAGCGGTGCGGCAGCGGCGTCGGCGCGACACCTACCAGCGTGTCCCCCGAGAGCACCTCCAGCAGCGAGATGAGGTTGTGTCCATCCCGCAGGTCCTCGTAGAGGTCGTTGACGTGGCGCTGCGCCTGTGGGGATGGGCACGGCGTTATGGGGGTGCCGCGGGGGGGCGGATGAGCCCTGCAGAGCCCCAGCACCCCCCGCTCTCCTGCCCTCCCTGCCGAAAATGGGGCAGCCGCGGCGGGAGCCCAGTGATCCCCCCTCACGCGCAGTGCGTGCTCACACACGTCCCCAAGCACAGCCCGGTGCCCCCGACTCCGCATCCCCCCTGCCAGCACACGCCAGCCGCTCCCCCCGGTGCCCCATCGAGCAGCGTCTGGGCTGGCTCCGGCATCGCTCCGCTACGTGCCCACCATGCCGGCAGCCGCACGGGGTCGGACTCGCTGCCCACCATGCCGGCAGCCGCACGGGGTCGGACTCGCTGCCCACCATGCTGGCAGCGCAGGATCTGGCCGCGGCGTGGGGAGGGGAAGGCATGAGAAGAGAAACAGCGTGGTGGGGGCAGCCGGAGCGGAAGAGACCTACCTCTGCTCGCCAGTGCTGCGCGGGGAGAGGCAGAGAGAAGAGAGAGGTTAGGAGAGACAGCGGAGAGGAGACAGCCCCGGGCTGGGCGGGGGGCGGCCGGCACCTGCCCTGGGCGGCAGCAGCCCGTGGCGGCACTGATGCCGCAGGCCCGATGCCACGGGGTCAGGCGCCCGGCATGCGGGGACATGTCTGCACACGGGGGCCGGGAAGATGTCCCGGCGCGTGCCAGGCGCTGACGTGGGGCTCTGCCCACCGCACGGCAGGGACAGGCACCGGCATGCTGGCGGGGCTCAGCTGGGTGGGTGGCACGGGGAAGGGGCGGGGAGAGGGGAACGGATGGAGGCAGGAGACAGGGATGGGACAAGAAGGTGTGGGGCAGGCGCTGCCGAGCACCGGCAGCACGGCGTGGGCATGGCCCCCCCGGGGCGGGCAGGAAGGGCGGCGGGCACCCTGGTACCCAAAGGAAGCCGCGGCGGTGCCAGGACAGAGGGGGCGCGGGCAGGAAGCCCGGCAGAGCTGCCAGGTTCTGTGGCATCAAAGCCCTCGAAAGGTCTCCTTATCCCCGGGGCCAGAGCACCATCCCCTCCCGGAGCCAGCACGGCACTTCCCGGCACGCATGGGAGTGGGCGGCTGGCAGTTCCCGGCCTGGCCCGATGCCTGGCACGGCCACAGGGCAGCACAGCCTGGCTCGTGGCTGGGCAGGGGAAGCGGGCAGGCAGCGCAGGCAGCTCCGGCCCGCAAGGGCCCCGGCGCTGCCCCCAGCCCCGCTGCAGGCCGGAGCAGACGCCCCGCCGGGGCAGCCGAGCGGCCTCGACCGCTGCCTGCCCACTGCCGAGGCGGCAGGAGCACGGCCACGGGCAGCCAGGAGAGGTTGTGCCGACACGGTGCTGCCGGGGGCCTCCGCAGCCCTCGTCCTGCCATGCCCCCAAACACGGCTGGGGATGCTCCGGCGCTGCCGCCGGCACAGCCTGCCCCGGGCTTGCTGCCAGGACGGCCGGGGGTCTGCGGGAGGTGGCGCGCGCCCGTACCTTGATGAGGTGCTTGTTGACCCATTTGGTGAAGGTTTTCTTCTGGACCCGGTCTCGCTCATCTGCAAGAGAGGAGAGGGCAGGGTGAGCGAGTGGCGGGGGGGTCCCAGCGCGGCATGGACGCCGCCGGCGGCACAGCCGGGGGGAGTGCCGGCGGAGGAAGCGATGAGCCAACCGCTCTGGGGAGCCGCGATGAGTCACGGGGCGTGCAAGGGGAAGGAAACGGTTAACATGGGTCGGCCCCCGCGTGCCTGCACCGCCGCAGCCCCAGCCCCGCCAGCGCCAGCCAGCGATGCGGGGGGACAGGGGCTGCCCAGCCCCGCCCTGAGCCCCGGTACCAGAGCGGGGAGCCCCGGGCGCCGCCCCGGCGCGACGCCAGGCCCCGTCTGCGGGGCCCGAGCGCGTGGGGCCGAGCCCACGGGCAATCTGCGCCGCCACGGCCCCAGGCGCCGTGCGCTCACCCCGAGTGGGACGTGCCGGGGTGGGGCCGGGCCCACGGCGCGTCTGCCCCGGCAGAGCCCAGGCCGCGGCTCCCGGCCGCCCCAGCGCCGCTCCGGGGGGGGGGGGGGAGAGCCCCGGGGGCACCACAAGGACCCCCAGGGCCCGTGCCAGGGCGACGGCCCCGGCGGCTCTCCCGCCCTCTCCCATGGGCGGCCGAAGGCAGGGCCCCGGGACGCCCCGCGGGGCTGCCCGCACCGCAGGCAGGGCGTCCCCCGCGGGCAGGCAGGGCTGCCCGCACCGCAGGCAGGGCGTCCCCCGCGGGCAGGCAGGGCTGCGGGGCCTCTGAGTCACGGGCACTCCCTGCCCGCTGCCCTGTCATTAAGGGACGGGATGGCTGACGCACCGGGACGGGCACCCGCGCCGCGCTGCCCCAGTAACAAGCACCTCTCCCGCTAACGAGCACCCGTGCCGCGCATCCCGCTAGCGAGCACCCCTCCTGCTCCCAATGGGGGGCCACTCGCCCACCTCGCCCCGCTCCCTGCCAGGCCCCGAGCATCACCGCCGAGCCCAGGACAGCCGGTGCCCGACTCAGCCCGGCGCTGAGGGTTCGGTGGCAGGAGGACGTGCCCTGGGCACGTGGGGCGATGCCACCGGCCCCACGGCCGCCCCTCCACAGTGCTCCCCCCGCCCATGCCACGGCGATCCGGCAGGGCCAGGGCGGCGCGTGCCCGGTCTCGCCCTGCCAGAGCGTGCCGGGATCTGCCCACGCAGCACCGGGCCGGCGCCCGGCCCACACCCACCCTTCCCGGGCGAGTGCACCGGCACCCGAGGACTTCGGGCACCCCGGCCCCGCGGGACGCCGGCGTCAGGAGCCCACGAGCGGCTTGGCGGCGCGGCCGGGGCGCGATGGGCAGGGAAGCGAGGGCTGGGGAGTGGCAGGGGCGCGGGAGGAAGGAAGGAAGCGTGGGGCACGCTGGCCCGGCGGGTACGTGCGCACTGCGGGGGGAGCGCTCCCGCGCCGTGCGCCCAGGCAGGACCCGCACCCAAAAAATCCTCGACACCCAGGTGAGCCCTGGCCGGCGGCGCCCACGCCGTGGCAGGCTGCGGGCCGGGCCGGGCTGTGGCCGTGGCGCAGGCAGGACGGGCAGGGCGTGGGAGGAAGTGCTCGTGCCTGCTGCGGGCAGGGCTGCGGCCAGCGCCCGCGCCCAGCGCCGGCCCCGCATGGATGGGGACCGGCACCGGCGCGAGACACAGGACTCTGGACCCCAACTGCCCGACGGCAGGGGGCTGCCGGTGCTGGCCCAAGTGACCAGCTCCAGCCCCACAGTGCTGCCCCATAGCCTGCCTGGGACACCGCCCCAGCGCAGGGGTCTGCCCCATAGCCTGCCTCGGGGACACCGCCCCAGCGCGGGGGTCTGCCCTGGTGTGGGGTGCAGGGACCAGCCCCCTGTGCTGCGGGACGGGGCACACGCCGACGCGATGGCAGGGTGGTCCCACGGAGGGCGGCCACCACGCCCCACACCGTCCCCACCAGCGCAGGATCCCGCTACCTTTCTTGCCCTCGGAGGCCCTCAGCACGGCCAGGTAGAGGTTGTCCTCCGAGCCCGTCCGCTGCCCCACAGAGAGACCCTCCTCCTGGCTGCGCAGCCGCTGCCGGGACATGGTGGCCGCCGCCGCCTGCGCTGAGCACCGACACAGCTCGGCTCGCCTCCCGCTCTGCCCGCGCTGCCAGCCGGGTCCCTGCCGACGCCTCCTCCCGCTGAGGTGTGGGGCGGCCCCAGGGAGGAGACTGGGGTTCCCCTCCCTCCCTCCCCACACCCGGGCACGGATCCTGCCCACAGGAAACCTCCCCGAGCCCACGGCTCCGCTTAACCGTTTCCTCTCCAGGCCCCAGGAGCCGCCCAGGGCCTGAGGGGATGGGGCAGGGACCCCACGCGCCCGCCCAGGGGGGCCCCGCGGCTCACCCCGGGGAGCCGGCACGCCCTGCCCCACACCCCGGGGCCTCAAGACCCCCAGGTCTGCCAAATCTAGGGGATTTGGGACCCACCTGGGGTACTCAGAAACTCCCAGCCCCATACCCCAGAGCTGCCAGACCCCCAGTCCCCACACCCCAGGGCCTCGGGACCCCCAGGTCTGCAAGCGCAGGGGGTTTGGGACCCCCAGCGCCATGCCCCGGAGCTGCAGGAATCCTGGTCCCCACACCCCAGTGACTCGGGACTCCCATGTTCACAAGCTCAGGACATCCCATCCCGCTGCTCAGGGTCCACAGGACACCCCTGTCCCCATGCTCGGGGGCCACAGCCCCCCAGTCCCCAAGTCCCCAGCTGGGATCCCCAAGAGCCCTCAGGCCCTTCCCCCAGGGGCCATGGAGCCACTCAGTGCCCAAGTCCAGGGTCCTCAGGACCCCCCAGCCCCCTGCCCCGGAGCTAGGACCCACAGACCCCACGCTTGGGGGGCTCAGAGCCCCAGTGCCCCTCCTGGGGGGTTCGGGCGCCCAATCCCTGGGGCTGCAGGACCCCCAGGCCAGGGGCTGAGACCCGTGGACCCCTCGGGCGGGGAGGTGCCGTCCCCACACCCACGCTGGCTTGGGAGCCAGGCCAGGCTCCTCCGCCCAGCCGGCGCTGCCGGCGATGCATTCCGGGCGCTCCTGTGCCGCCTTCAGCGCGGCCGGGCCCACGCCTCCCAGCAGCGGGTCTGCTCCCGGCCGAGCACCCCATGGCCCAGGCGTGGCCGAACCCCCGGCGCCTCGCCCCCCCACCCCGGCACCCCACGGGCTGCTACGGGGTGCTCGCATGGGATGGGGGGGCTCAGGCAGGACTGGTGTGGGATGCCAGGAGGAATCCCCCTCCCCAGGGACGCGCCACGGAGCGTCTCCTGCCGCGCAGCCGTGGGGCACGCGCTGCGCCGACCGGCGACACCGCCGGGAAGGGTTCGGGGTTCGCGCCCCACCAGGTGTGACCCAGCCTGGCTGCACGCCCCTCCTTGGGGAGCCCGGCTCCGGGGACCTCCAGGCGGGGGGCTGGCACAGGGTGGGAGCCCAAGGCCGCTCTGCTCCCTGCCCTCCGCACCCCACCGCTCGGGGACCTCGGGCTGGCACTGGGCCGGCAGCCCTGCCCGCGGCACCCACGGCACCCCTGTCACCCACCAGAGGGGCGCAGGCCGCAGGCGCGCCGCCAGCTCGGCACGGCACGGCGCAGAGGCCAGCGCCAACGTCCCGCACAGGCGGCGCCAACGCCGGCGCCGGCGGGCGCAGCCCGACCCTTGCATGGAGTCCAAGGGACACGGGGGCCGGCGCATCGTCCCACCATGACTCACGGCCCAACCGGCGCGCCCTGCCCGAGGCTCCGGCGCGGCGAGCGGCGCCATGGGGAGCGCCCGCCAGCACCCACCGCTGCAGGCAGCGGGGGCTGCCGAGGGGTCGGCCCTGCCCGGCCTCGGCCGTGCCAGCAGCAAGCAGCCGGGCGGTGGGAGCGGGGCAGCATGGGGGGCCAGCAGGGTTTCGGGGTGCGTGGCAAGGCCAGGGCAGGGGGAGGGCTGCTCCCCGGACAAGGGGTGCCGAGGCCGCAGCCGTCGCAGGTTTGCTCGGCAGCAGGAGCCCCCCCCCTCGCTCCCACGCCCCTTTGCCGGGGACAGCGCCGGCAGAGGCCACGGTGCAGCCCCGGGAGCGTGGCCTGGGGGTCGGGGATCCCCCCAGGCCGCTGGGCGGCAGGGCAGGGGCGGTGGGGCCGGGCAGACCTGGCAGGGGCCGGGTTGCAGGCAGAGGCTGCCTGCTGCCGGGGAGGAGGCAGCCCGGCACAGGCAGCGCCGCTCCGCCGGCCCACTGCCCGCTGGGGCAGGGCCAGGGCAGCCGCGGAGGAATGCGGGCGGCAACGGGCTCCACACGCACATTTTCCGCTGAGAGCACATCTGGCGCAGAGCACATCTGGCATGCGGAGCCGCGGCAGCGGTGGGAGCCTGGCTGACGCCAGCACCCGTCAGAGAGCAGGGACATACCGGAGCTACCGCTCACTGTGCCGCGGCCAGCACGTGGGCACCGGCACCGGGACAAGAAGCGACGGCACTCTCGGGGCGGCGGCGCAGGGCGGCAGCGTGCTGAGTCGGCAGCGCCTCGTGCTCCCCCACCTGCGCCCGGGCGCTGGCACGGCGGGGCCGGCGCTGGCACCACACTCACAGGCTGCCAGCTGAGCCACGCTGCCGGCTGAGCCGCTCCACCTCCACCCGTGCAGACAGACGTGCCGTACCGGTGCCGGCTCCAGAAGGATCCAGGCAGTGTGGCCGAGAGCTCTCCCTGCTGCAGGCAAACCCCGAGGGCCCTGACAGCCGCCACGGCCTCCTCCAGCGCAACACCGGCAGCCCGGGCACCGCACGGTGGCATGGCAGCAAGACCCGAGCGGCACAGGCTGCCGGCGAGGGCCAGACAGCAGGCAGGAGGCACCGCCGGCTCCGGCACGCCCCGGCACAGCCAGCACTTCCCAGGGTGAGGCCCCCCACCCACTCTCGCTCACACGGTAGCTGCGAGCATCCCCCCACCACTGCCGCGTGCCCCGGCCCACGGCCCTGGCACCCGTGTCCCCAAGCCGGTGACAGCCCTGCAGCCTTGCACCGGCCCCCACCCGTGTCCCGGGGGCGGCTGCAGCTCCTGGCAGAGCCGAGCCGCCCCGGTTGCCGGACCGTGCTTGGCTCGGGGACACGGGCTCCTCTCTGTGCCGCCACCGCAGGCGGGAGGCACCCGGCGCCTGCAGGCAGGCCAGCGGGCAGCGTGGGAGGGGACGCGGCAGGCGGTGGCGCGGCGCAGGTACTTTGAAGATCTGAAGAGGCGGAAGCCCCGGTGCAGCCCCTGGGACAGGCACGGCTCCCGTCGCAGGCAGCTGCCAGCCCGGCCGGGCCAGACGGGCAGGAGCTGTCTCAGCCTTTGGCTCCGAGGCCCCACAGGCGACGGCACCCAGCGGGGCTGGCCCAGCTCCTTCCCACGGCATCTCCGCGCCGGCTGGGAGCAGGCAGAGGCTGCAGTGCCCACCGGGGTCGGCTGCCCACTGGGGCCGGCACCCTTGGCTCCCATCCCAGCAGCAGGATTGCAGGCGGCCCCGACAAACCTCCGGCCCCGGGAGCATGCCGGCACCACCAGCACCGCCAGGCCGGCACCTCCCTCTGCGGGTGACGGGACAGCGAGGGGCTCTGCGGGAGCACCCAGGGACCCCACTGAGCACCAGCACACGGGGCCTGACTGAGCTGACCCCCTCCCCTCTGCACCAGAGCACGGCTCCCCCCACGCACCATGCCGCGCCTGCCCGCACCAGCTGCCTGCAGGCAGGAAACGGGCGCTGCCACCAGATGCTGCCAGCACCCAGCGCCGCAGGGGGATTACCAGCGCAGCCGAGGGCGGGAGGCTCCTACCAGCCCCGGGGCCCTGCACCCGCTGCTGCCTGTGCGTTTGGCACAGGCAGCTGGTGGGAAGGAGCTCCGCGCCCTGCCGAGCCGACGCGACGCGCCCCGACCGGGAAGACGAGGTCGGGTGCATGGAAGCAGCAAGAGTGCCGCAAAACGCCGTGGGTGCTTCCTGCCGCCGGCCCGGGAGGAACGCGGCTGCACCCAGGGGTGGGGGGACCCCGAGCCGGTCCCACCGGGAGCCTCCCTCCTGCCTGAGAAGCCACGGCAGCGCGCAGGGATGCTGGCAGGGTGCTGAGGGCTGCACGCGCCCGGCACCAGGGTCTTGGTGCCAGAGCCTGGGTCACCCTGCAGTGACGTGCGTGGGGTGGCCTCATGGCGGCAGGACGGTGCTGGCAGGGCAGGCAGGACTGGCCCGGCCGTGAACACCGCAGCGGAGCACCGATGGGGACCGCGGCATCCGCACTGGCAGTGCCGAGGATCGGGGCCCGCACGCGCACCGGGGTCACCACAGCCCAGTGAGGCGAGGCACAGCGCAGGACCCCTCCTCGGTGTGCAGAGGGGGCACAGGGAGGCACACGTGCACATACAGACACACGCACAGGCGTGCTGGCACGCACACGCCCCTGCGCACACGTGCACATACCTACAGGCCGGCACACCCCCGCACACGGGTGTGCACGCACACGGGGACACAGACGGACAGACGGATACACGGACACCACCTGGACACGGGCAGGCACACACGTGGGGTGGTGACACACGCAGGCAAGGGCATACACACGCGTGTGCGCAAGTGCAGACACACGGGGACACCTGCATGCACATGGACAGGCACACGCGTGGGCTACGCACACACGCGTGGGCTACGCACACACGCATGCAGGGCCACACAAGCGCGCACAGGGGCACGCACACGCGCGTGCACACGGACACACACAGCCCCCCGAAGTGCACGGGCATACACGGCCCCGTCCCCAGCCACCCCCCAGCTCTGGCTCGGCTCAGCCCGACTAGGCTCGGCTCGGCTCAGCCCGGCTTGGCTCAGCTCGGCTCTGGGGGGCGGGGCTCTCGGGACAGGCCCCGCCCCTCCTCGCCTCCCCCCACCCCCTCCCAAGGGGCTCCCGCCCGTCCCCGGGGTCCGTCTCGACCCGCAGCGGCCCCGCTGTGTCCCCCCCGGGATCGAGTCCCGGCTGGACCC
Organism: Phaethon aethereus; assembly: GCF_964289735.1. Taxonomy (NCBI): domain Eukaryota; kingdom Metazoa; phylum Chordata; class Aves; order Phaethontiformes; family Phaethontidae; genus Phaethon; species Phaethon aethereus. Next base: position 280,932 of record NC_138582.1, on the reverse strand, counting down.
CACGGGGCTCCCCCCCCGCCCCCGCGCCCCCGGCCCCGGCTCCCGCCGCGCTCCCGGTGCCCGCCGCCGCCGCCGCCGCCCGGTGCCGCGCGCTCCCGCCGCGCCCCGCCGCCTCCCGCTGCCGCCCCACGCACCGGCGCAGCAGAGCCGGGCGCTCAGGTACCGCCGCCTCTCGGGCCCGGAGCCGCCGCTCAGCCAGCCCCCGCCGGGGCCGCCCGCCATGCTCGCTCCGCGCCCGGCGGGACGGGACGGGCCGCGACGGGGCCGCGGGGGACCCGCCCCACGCCGCCGCCCCGCCCCCGCGCGGCCCCGGCTCCGCCAGCCCTTGGCCGCAGGGACCCCCGCAGCGCCCGGCGGGACCCCCTCGCACCTGGGACCCCTGCGTCCCCTCCCCTGCACCCCCCTACACCCCGCACCCCCTTCCCTGCACCCTCTCCCCTCTGCGCCCCCTCCCCGCACCCAGCACCCCCTCCCCTGCACCCCCTCCCCTCTGCACCCCCTCCCCTCTGCATCCCCTCCCTGCACCCAGCACCCTCTCCTCTGCACCCCCTCCCCTACATCAGCACCCCCTCCCCTCTGCACCCTGCCCACAGCACCCAGTGCCTTTCTCCCCACTGCACCCGAGCCCCCCTGTCCCTTCCCCCTGCTGCCCCCCCCATGCCTTCCCGAGCCCCTTCCCAGAAGCCCCCCACTACTGCAGCCACAGGGCACCCCGACACCCCCAGCACCCACGTCCCGACGCCCTCCCCGCACACAGAGCTCCCGGGGCGGGTGAGGAGCAGCTCCCGCCCCCCAGCGCTGCCACTGCAGGTGGGCTCCATCCCCGTGCAGAGGGGGGCCCTGGGCACATTTTCTGGCACTGATGACCCCCCAGGGAGCTGCCGGGACTCCCCGCACCGGCACCCACGCAGCAGCTGGCGCCCCACGCCACCGCCGACACCCGCCGAAGTGCCGCTCGGGACGCCCGGCTGCAGCCCCCCGACACGCACAGGGCGAGCAGGGCCTTGCCGGGAAGGAGCCACCCGTGGGGACGGCGGTCCCGGGCGACGGCACCATGGGGGCACCCCACGCCGGCGCCCCGGCGCACGCAGGACACCTGCCTCCTCGCCCGCAGCAGCAGCAGCAGCAGCAGCAGAGCTCGAAGAGCATCGCGCTGTCCCGGCAGGGCCCTGGCTCCGGCTCCCACCGCTCCGCTCGGCGTTCGGCCGCGTCTGGAGGGGAGCCGTGCCGCGGCCAGTGACTCAGACAGCCCACGGCCTCTGCCAGGCCTGGCTCTTCCTGCTCCCGGCCCCGCTCCCGGCCCCGCTCCCGGCCCTGCTCCCGGCCAGGGACAGAGCCCACCCCCGGGGTGCTCCACTGGCATTCCCTCCATCCCGGCGCGGCCGTGGGCAGAGCGCGGCTGCCAGCCAGGCCACGCGGGAGCCGGGGGGGGCTCGGAGCAGCGGGCATGGACGTGGGCGTGGGACACCCAGGCAGGGGGAAGCCCGGGTGGTTCAGGGTCTGCCGCAGCCCCTGGCAGCGCCCGGGGTGCCAGCGGGGTACCGGAGCTCGGCACATCCCCGTCAGCCTCCGTCCCCCCAGGGTGTGGGGTGGTCTCGTGTCAAAACCCAGCCGTGGCGCAAGCCCAGCTCCAGCGCCAGGCTGGCTGCAAGCGCCCGGCATGGGGGCTGGGCACGGCCCGGCGTGGCATGGCACAGTGGCGTCCCATGGCTCTGCCCCACGGCGTGGCGCGTCCCATCTGTGCCACAGAGATAAGGAGCTGGAGGGGGAGCAGGGAGGGCTGGGCCAGAGCGATTAGCGCCCGGCGAGCAGGAAACGCTGCCTGGAACCAGGACGTGTGTCCCTTGGGATGTGCGTGCCGCTCCTGCCACATTTGCCACGGCCCCGCCACGTTTGCCACGGCTGGCCCCCGGCCGCTGACAGCCCGGTCCAGGGGGGAGCCACTCACCCCATGGGCAGAAACATGGAGGCTCTGGGGCAGCACTGGGAAAAGCTTCCCCATGCTGGCCGGGGGCTGTGCCGGGGGCCGTGCCGGGGGGCCAGGGCTGCCGCCAAGCGCGGGCAGGAGCTGCCAGCCCTGGCCCTGGCTGCTTCCCGTGAGGCCGGTGAGTCACCAGCCCAGGCTGCAGCCGGCGGCAGCATCCGACCCCCCCAGCCCGGCACAGCCGGAACCGCCAGCGCGGTGGAAAAGCTGAGTGGAGCAAGCGGGGGGAGGACGGGGGGTTCCCAAACCTCTGGGGGCCTCCCCCGCCCACCGCTACCACGTCTCTGGCCACAATTCTGGCAGCCTTGGAAACCGGAGCGGAGCCCAAACAAACAGCCAGCATCCTGCTGCCGAAACGGCTCGCTCTGCGCCGCCAAAAGCAGCCAGCTCTGCCACAGCCGCCATGCCACAATGCCTAGGTCTCCCCTCCCGGCCCAGCCCCAACCCCTCTGCAGCCCCAAACCCGCCGCCAGTCCCGGTCCCTGCTCCATCCCCTCGGCTGTGCAGCACCCGGGGGTCAGTGCTGGGGCGGGGGGTCTGGCCTCGCCTGGGGACGGGCCAGGGGCTCCCTCCAGATGCCCCCCCAGGGGTCCCTGCTCGGGGCATGGTGAGCGGGGGGCCCCGACCCCGCGGCAGCACCCCACGCTCTCCTGGAGCCTCCCCCCGGGGACCCTGGCTTCTCCCCGGGGCGGCAGCACCAGGACAGGCACGGCCCCTCGCCACGGCCGGGCCCGGCTGGAGGCCCAGCCAGCGATGGGGATGGGGAAACCAGACAAGAGTACCGGCTGGGCCGTGGTGCCCGGGGTAAACACCCACCCCGACGCCGTGCCGAAACTGCAACCAACAGCGGCGGGGCCTGGAGCCGGGCCACCCCTCGCAGGCACCGAGGCAGCCCCCCACCGCGTGTTGCAGGAGCGATGCTCAGAAACGGACCCCTCACCACCCTACGTCCCCGCCCGCCTGCTGCGTGCCGTGCCACTGTGCCATGCCGCACCACGGCACGAGGACCACGGGTGGAACACCACCGAGCCCAGGAGGGACCAGGGAGGTGCAGAACCCGGCAGGGCTGAGCACGGCCAGCAATGCCGGAGCCTCCCAGGACCCCCAGGTTGGGGGAGCTTGCGGCACAGTGCGGTGCGGTGCAGCACGGCGCAGCACGGCACGGTGGGGATGATGGGCCCCGGCAGGTGTGACCTTGGGGGTGCCCTTCGGACAGCCCTGAGCAGGCGCCAGGGACAGTGGCCCCCCCCCAGCGGGGAGCAGCCCGCGGCCCCCGTCAAGGTGCCCTGCCTGCCTTATCTGGCAGCCAGGCTGCAGGCAGAGGCAGGCAGCAGGCAGGAGCAGGCCAGGCCGCTCGCCGCCGGGGTGGCTGCAGCATCTCCCACCGGTGGAGCTCACTGCGGCAAGCGGGCGCGTGCGGCTGTGGTTCTCCGAGCTCGGCTGCCGTGGCGGAGGGGGCCAGGGCCGGCCCAGAGCAGGCAGCACGGAGCAGGCAGCACGGAGCAAAGCAGCGTGACAGCTCCCAATGCCGCGCACAGATCGACGGAAACCGCAGCCAACGCCCTGGAAAGTGCCGGGGGGGGCCAGGACCGCGGGGGCTCCGGGACCACGGCAGCTCACCCCACAGCTGCCAGCTTCGCGGCGGATGCAGATGTGGCCCTGGCAGGAGGGATGCACGTGGCCGCCGCCACACCGGCCCTGGGCGCGAGGGGTCTTGTGAGACCCCAGGACCCGGCTCTGTCTGTGGGGATGATGGCGAGCGCCAAGGGGGCTGTGTGGGGATCCCCAGTGCTCAGCCACAGCCACGCTCCAACCACAGTCCCTGACCAGCCTGGCCGCAGCCAGCTCAGCCCTTCTGCGGCACCAGCGTGCCGCACCGCGGGCAGCCCCTGCCCACACCCCTGCAGCGGGCAGCTTGGCCCCTCTGCCGCTGCCTACGCTGGGCACGGTGCCCCGGCAGCCATCGCTCGCCCTGAGTTTTGGGTGGGACGCTGCCCACGAGCGGCAGCTGCCGGCACAGCGGTGAAGGCAACAGCTTGGAAGGGGGGTCTCTCGCAAAAAACCTGCCCGCATCAGCAGCTGCCTGCACGCCACCCAGCCCTGCCCACCCTTCCCGCAGGGACACGCATCCCTGCCAACACCGGATCCGCACCGGTGCCCCGGCCAGGCGAGCGGGCACGCCGCGCTGTGCCCCCCGGCCCCCGCCACCCCTGCTGTCACCAGATCCCTGTCCCCAGAGATATTTGGCACCTCCAGGCCTCGGGAAAACACCTGCTGCTCCCCGCGGGCACCCAAAAGTGGCGGGGAAGGGGGCTGGGGGGGGGGGGGGCTGCTGCCGGGACCCCCACTCCTGACGGTGTCGTGGGGGGGTGTCACGCTCCGGCGGTGCTGAGTCACCGTGGGTGCCACGGGTGGGGTCCCATGGCAGGTGGGTCCCCCCCTAGAGCCCCCCAGGACCACCCATGCACCTCCCGCCCCATAGAGGCAGCAGATCCCTCCCCACCACCACCCCCCACCGCCCCCCCGGCGGGGTGGGCGGGGCGGGCGGGGCGAGGGGCCGAGCCGAGCCGAGCCGAGCCGAACTCACCCGCATCCCCCGGTTCGGCACGCCGCCGCCAGTACCAGACCAGGGCGAGCGATGCTGCGTGTCCCACGGCCACCAGCGAGGGGAAGAGGGGACCGGTGTCCTCCATGGGGACACGGCTCGGCACGGCTCGGCACGGCGGGGCAGGGACGTTCCAGCGCCCGCCCCCCCCCCTCCCCGGGGGCAGCTCCCGCTCCGCCTTAACCCCTCCCGGTCCGCGGCGAGGAGACGCCTTCCTGCCCGCTGTACCGGCAGGATCGGGCCCCCGTTCCCTTCCCCCCACCCCCCCCGCTCCGCTCGCCCCCATCACTCACGTCCCGGCTTTTTATATCCCGGGATGTCCCGTCCGAGCGGCGCCGGCCACCCCCCCGTCCCCCCCCCGTCCCGGCGGGTCTCACCTACCCGGCACGACCTTCATGGGCAGGCAGGGCGCAGGCAGGGCGCAGGCAGGGTGCGGGCAGCGGGGAGCGAGGGCGCAGCGCAGCTCCGCCGGTGGCGGCGGCGGCGGCGGGGGGGGGGCGGGGGCAGGCAGGGAGCGGGCGCCGATATAAATAACTGGGGCCCGTCACCGAGCCCGAGTTAGAATATGACACGGGCGGGGGCGGGACGGGGCGGCCGCGGCACCCCGGGACCCCCAGACCCCCGGCGCCGGGGGGGCGAACCCGGCCGGGGCCTCGGGGAGTTAATTACACCGGCACGAATGGCTGGAAAACGGCCCCGCCACCGGGCGAAGACACCCCGCCGGGCTGGGGCGGGGGAATGGGAGGGGAGACCTGGGGGGGGCGGCGGGACCCGCTCCGCCCCGCGGGGACCCCCGCAGCCCCCCGCCGCCGGCGCGCCCCCGTCCCCGCCAGCCCATAGTCCAGGCCCGGTTTTCCCGCAGCGGCTCCCCGGAGCGGAGGGAAAACCCGGACCCGGATCCGCCGGAGCGACGCGACGGCTGCTCCCGGGAGGGGCCGGGGCTCCGCGGCCGCGTCCCACGGGGACCCCTCCCCACGCGGGGCCGGGCAGCACCCAGGGGACGGGGGTGCGTGGCGTCCCCGAGGGCCGCGGGAAGGGGCGAGCGGAGGGGTGGGGGGCGCAGGGGCTGCGGTGAGCGGGGCGGGGATGCCACGGGAGGACCACGCCGCCCACGGGGGGCAGCGGGACCCGCGGGCCCGGCGGCCGCCGCCGCCGCCCGGTGACTCACGGCGCTGGCAGGGAGCGGGCTCGGCGCCTTCGCGCTGGAAACTTGGAGCGGCGGCGGCGGCGGCGGCCCGGGGCGGCGGGGCTGAGTCACGGCCGGCGGCGGGGGGAGCGGCTGGGGGCCCTCACCGCGGCCTCGGGGCGCTGGCCGCAGCTGCCTCGCCCGGGGGGAGCGGGCGCCGCATCCAGCTGCCGCCGATCGTGTGTCGGGATGGCATGTCGCTGGGGGGTGGGGGGGGCGGGCAGCCCCCCCTTGCCGCAGGCAGCCCCCTCCCCAGCAGCAGCCCCAGCTGCCGCTGTCCATCCGTCCGTCCATCCGGACCCACCCTGTGCACAGCGGAGGCCTCGGGGCGCCCCCCCCGCAGCAGCAGCCCCCTGCCCGCCCTGCGGGGCCCGGGGGGGTGGCAGCAGCAGGGGTCCCCGGCAGCAGCGGAGGTCCCCAGCAGCCCACCTGCCCAAGCAGCCCTGGGGCACCCCGGCACACCCGGCTGTGGGGGACCACCGTGGCCCCAGCACTGTGCCTCTCCCCCGTGCCCAGCCCACGGGCAGGTGTACTGGCAGGGCCCGGCCACCCCCTGACCCACAGGACAAGCAGGGGTCTGCTCTGTCCCCGAGCCCCCCCAGCACCCCCTCCTCTGGCTCACCCCCAGGCAGTGCAGGGGCTGCAGGTGCACCCGCCCCCAGCCTTGGGGGGGGCTGCCCCCGGGGCTGGGGAGGGGGTCGTGGCCTCAGATCAGCGCCAGGGGCTCGCGGGGGCTGCAGAGCCCCCCCGGGAGCCCCCCCGGTTCCTCTATGCACCCTCACCCACGAGAGCTCCCAGGGGGCACCCAGGGGTGGGGACTGGCCGACCCGCCTCCTGCCCGGCCTGTGGGTCCCGGCGCAGGGCTCCCACCCACGGGCGCTGGTTGATACCTGGGGCCGGGCCGGGCTGAGGGGGCAGCTGGGACGCTCTCCCCACGGTGGCGGCGACGGCGACGGGCTCCACGTGCCGCTCGCCCTCCTCCTTCCTGCGGTACAGCCGGTCACCGCCGGTGGGACGCGCCCTGCCAGTGCCGGTACCGGTACCGGTGTCAGCGGGGCGTCGAGCAGGGCCGGCGGGGCGGCGGGTGCGCTGCAGGGAGAGCGGGACGATCTCGGGCGGCAGGCGCAGGTACCGGCGCAGGTAGGCAATGCCCTCGTCCGTCAGGTACCAGTAGAAGTGGCGCCAGGCAAAGGTCTCCCGCACCAGGCGGCGGGAGCGCAGGGAGGCCATGGCACGCAGCACCTCCACGTTGGGCACGCCGGGCAGCTGCGGGTGGGTGCGCTGCGGCCGGGGGTCCTTCTCGGCCACCAGCACGCCCTCACGGAACAGCAGCTCCAGGATGGCGCGGAGCCGCTCCAGCGGCATCAGCATCCCGGCCACCATGGCGCGGCGCGGCTCGGCTCGGCACGCGGCGCAGCACGCCTCCACTCAGCTCGGCTACGACTCACAGGGGCCCGGTACGGTCTGGCACGGCTCGGTATGGTCTGGCACGGCTCACCACGGCTCGGCACGGTTCAGTATGGTCTGGCACGGCTCACCACTGCTCGGCACACCCCGGTATGGCCCGGCACGGCTCGGTATGGCCCAACACGGCCCGCTATGGCCCGGCACGGCCCGGTATGGCCCGGCACGGCTCGGTATGGCTCGGCACGGCCCGGCACAGCCCGGCGCGGTGCTGGCTGCCTGCGGCGGGCAGACTGGCGGCAGCTCCACCCCCGGGCCGGGGGGGCCGGGGGGCCGGGGGGGGCCGGGGCACCCGCCGCTCGGCCCAGCCCGGCCCCAGCGGCCCCTCCCCGGCCCCGCCACCGCCCGGGGGGGCCACGGCCGGCCCCGCTCCCCCCCCTCGCCACCGCTGCTCCGGGGCGGGGACGCGCCGCCTGGCCCGACCCACCCGGCCGGTTCCCGCGTGGGAACCCCCGTGGGCCCCACCCCGCGCCCCGGGACCGCCCCCTCGAACCGCCCCCTCCGCCCGGGGGGTACGGGGGGACCCTCAGCCCAAGGGGGGGGCCCTCAGCCCGGGGGCGGCCGCCACCCGCCCCGGGACGTGGCCCCCGCGCCCCCCCGGGGAGCATCCCGTCCGGCAGAGCCGGCCGCAGGCAGGGCTGCAGGCAGGGCTGCAGGCACGGCTGCAGGCAGGGCTCCAGCGGCCGCATCCTGCCAACTTCAATATTTGCTCAGCTCCTGGCCCTGTTTGTGCAGGGGTGGGGGGCCGGGCGGGCCTGGGCCGGGGGGCTGCAGCCCCCGGGGGGGAGCACACGTCCCCATGTCCTGAGGGTCCTGCAACGGCCGGCGGGACGAGTGCGGGACGGCGGGGGAACAGCCCAGCGCAGGCATGGCGTTGCCACCCCGCGCCCCCCAGTCGCTCGTCCCCGGGGCTGGCAGGTGGGGACGAGGCAGCTGCCACCCACGGCCGCCCCCGGCGCCCCACCGGCACCAGCAGCTGCCCACCGCCCACGCCCCGGCACCGCGGGGACGCCGGCACGGCCCCGGCCACGCCAGCTGGGGACCCCAGCACTGCCGCAGAGAGAGTCCCTGCTTCCGGCACCCAGGGCTCCCCGCCCCACGGGCACACCCAGGTCCCATGGCAGGGTGGGTGGGTGGGTGCCAGCAGCCGGCCCGCGGGCACCCGGATCGCTTCCTCCTCGCGTCACGCGCCAGCGCCAAGAGCAGGAGGGACTCTGGGACAGCCCAGGGTGCCGGGGGCTCGCCCGGCCCCACACAGCAGCCCCCAGGGAGCCCCGGGCCGAAGAGGTCCCACCGCAAAGCAACTGGGGGCTCCCCCACACCTGGGGGCCTCCCAGCCCCACAACTCTGAAACAGGAGAGGGGCCCCCCCAGCCAGGGCTCCTGCGGCCCCCCAGCCCAGCGCGGTGGGGCACGGGGGCACTCCAACCACTGCAGCGCCCAGCGTGGTGGGGGGCCAGGGGCCCGCTGCGGCCTTGGGGACGGGGTCAGCTGCAGAAGCGGCAGCATGCCCGGCCCCCCGCTCCCCGCTGACGGCGCTACCAGCAGTGGAGCATCAACAGGATTTACCGGCAATGGGCATGGGGGGCCGCACAGCCCCCGGCCACACTCACACCAGTGGGGCACCCGCCCCAGAGCTGCCGGGTGCCAGGGTGCCCCAAGCCCACAGGAACGGGTGATGTAAGCCGCGCCGGCACTGCCGGGAGGGGACCCACACCGGGACTTGCACAACTTCCCCATCCCTCTGATTCGGGGGGGGCAGAGCCCCATCCCTGTCCTCCGGGGGCCCCCACCACGGGGCACCCCCGGCACAGGAGCCGAGGGGCTGGGGGCAGCGGGGGTACCGACCACGGCACTGCCAGCTGTGCCACCCCGGGCAGGGATGGTGACAGGAGCAACGACACCCCGAGCCACCCCAGACACCCGAGCACTCCCGCCCCACAGCCCTGGGGGGGCCCAGAGGGCTGGGAGGGGCAGGGGATGTGCCGTCTGACCCAGGACAGACACGCAGACAGACAGACAGCCCCTGTGGGGACGCAGCTCCCCCGGCACCTGCACCAACCGGTCCCCCCTTCCGGAGCGGGGATGGGGCTCCCCAGGGGGCACGGGGCCCACGCTGGCCACGGCAGGGGCGCAGCCGTGGGGGGACGGCCGGGGTCACGCACCGAGGCTGTGGCGTGGGGTGCAGCCGGTGCGGTGCTCCCTGTGTCTTCCCACAGCCATGACCTGGCTCCCTGCGGGTGGGGGGACCCGTGTCCCCCCCCATGCCGCCACTTCCTGCCCCACACGTCCCCCAGCATGGCCCCCCACCCCACTGCCGCCAGCCATCTCTCTCCGGCACCGGGTCCCCGTCCCCACGTCAGCGGGTGCAGGCACACGCGCATGGGGCCACGAGCGCAGGCACAGCCGTGGCATCCCCCCGGCCCCGGCTGCCCACGTGGCCCCCCCAGGACTTCGCACCCCACCACGGGCCCTGCGGCCAGGTCACGGCTGCGCCATCCGGCTGCCCACCGGGAAGTGCCGAGTCAGCGCCCGCCGCAGTGATCCAACATGATGTGACAGCGAAGCCGGCTTCGGCGTCCAGCCGCTCCCCCCACGCCGCCCGTCCGCCAGGGACGCGGGCACAGTGCCGGCACCCTCCCCGCACCCACCACTCAGCGCCCAGGGAGCACCGACCGGTAGCACCTCAGGGGCCAGGCACCGCTCTGCCCATCCGAGCCCAGCTCAGCACCAGCTCAGCCCGTCCTGGTGCTGCCAGCCCCACCGCAGCCGGTACCAGCCCCACAGCTCGCACCTCCGCCTTACCGCATCCTCCCGCTCCGGCACGTGGCCCGTGAAGCCCCAGCATCGCACCTCGGGGGGGCCAGGGGGCACCAGCTGCCGGCACACGGCACTGGGCTCATCCCCCCCAGCCCAGCTGCACCCCCTGTGGCCCGCACCCCCCTGACCCACAGCCTGGGGGTCTGACCCACACCCAGGGCACCCACACCCAGGGCTTTGCCCCATGGAGACCTTGGGCAGCCTGGCAGGTTGCAGAGCCCCGAATCTCGGGGCAGGCAGCGCTGGCGGCAGGCAGGCAGCGGTGGTGGCAGGGCCCTGTGGGCAGCAGCTCCTGGCCATGGGCCTGTCGCTCCCCATGCCGGTGCCGGTGCCGGGGTCTGTCACGGCTGGTGCTGGCAGGGCCGGAGGGCTCCCCGTGCCGAGGCAGAAACAAAGGCACGGCTGTTTGCGGAGGGCACTGCGGTCAGAGCTGGGGGGGGCCGGGGGGCACCGGGGGCCAGGGCTGAGTTACTAATGAGGCTGGGGCTGGCGGGGGTCCCCTGGCCGTGCCTGTTCTCACCATAAATCAGCCCCGCCGGCAGCCCGGGCTCTGCGGGAGTGGGCACAGCCTGGGCCTCCCCTGGCTGGGCCCACGGCACTGCCACGGCTGCCAGCCGCCCCAGAGCGAGCCCTTGCCCGGCTGTGCCCCGACCCTCACCGGGGTCCACGCCAGCCCGGCCCCATGGCTCGTCAGGGTAACGGGCCCTGCGGTGGCTGCCTGCCCGCTGCGGTCACACACGGGCCAGTGGCGGCCAGCGGCCCCGTGACCAGCATCTGCGGGCGCCCGTTACTCACGCCCCAGCGCCCCGGCTCTGCGGCACGGCACGGCTCCCCGGCACGTCCCGCCAGCCCAGCGGCGCCTGGCAGGGGCTGGGTGCCGGGGCAGGGGCTGGGTGCCGGTGCCACGCGCTGAGATGGGTGACCTGCGCTGCAGGCAGAGGCTGCAGGCAGACTGCAGGCAGCCGCCAGCGCGGCCCAGCCAACACCGGCGCGGGAGGGATGCGGCCAGAGCCCCTCGGGGATGCGCGGGCAGCCCGGAGCCCCTCGCCCACCGCCACCCGTGGGCGGGCGATGCGCGGGCAGCCCGGAGCCCCTCGCCCTCCGCCACCCGTGGACGGGGGCGCTGGCGCTGCCCCCCGGCAGGGCCAAGCGGCGGGGTGGCCGTGCCCCGCGGCGGTCCCGCAGCCCCCGGTACCTTTGAGAGAGATGATCTCGTGGTGGATGGAGCGGGACGCCTCCATGGCCGCTCCCGCCGCTCCTGCCCGGTCCCGCAGCTCCGGGGCGGCCCCGCCCCCCCGCGCCCCCCCCCGCCGCTGCGGCACCGCGCCCGCCCCCGGCCCCGCCCGGCCCCCCCCCCCCCCCGCACCGACCGGCCCCCGGGCACGGCACGGCCCCCCGGCACGGCACGGCCCCCCCGCCCTGGCAGCACGGCCCATCACCATGGCATCGGGCCGAAGAGCCAGCTCTGCCCGCGCTGGCAGCCGCCGGGACACGGGACACAGCGGGGAGAGACGGAGCGGACCCCCCACCCCGCGCCCCCACCAGCAGCGCCGGCGACAGTGGACACCCCTCCTGGGGGGGGCACAGGGGACCCCTGTCCTGGGGGCAGCCAGCGTGTGGGTCCAGGTCCCCCAACAGCATCATCGCCCCACAGCATCACCCCCCCCACTATCACGCCTCCCCAGCATCACCCCCCCCAGCATCACCCCCTCAGTATCACCCCCCCCACAGCATCACCCCGCCCATTATCACCCCCCCCAGCCCAGTTCAGACCCGGCTGCAGCAGGGGCAGGGGGCTGAGCCCTCCTTGTGCCCGGGGGTCTGTGGCTGCCCCAGCCCCACCAGCACCAGCACCCAGAAGAGCACCAGCTGCCTGCGGCAGGACCCCCCAGCCCTGCTCCCCCCCCAGGCTGGGGGTCCGGCGCCCCGAGGCGAGCACCGGCACTCTGAGAGGCGGCAGTGGGGACCCATCCGGCCCCCGGCTCCTGCCACCACCAGCACCATGGCTCTGCCCTGGCTGCTCTGGCAGTGGGGGGCTGGCGGGCAGCCCCCCGGCACAGCGCCAAGCCCTGGCCTCCCGGCTCCGCGTGGCCGCGCCAGCCCCAGGCCCTACCGGGAACTGCCGCTGCCTGCGCTGCACTGCGGCCAGCCCCGGCCACCGGCCAGCCCGAGCCCGAACCCCACCACTGCCAGGAGGGACCCCCGGCTCTGCCCGCCAGAGGGGCTGTGCCTGTGGACATGGGGCTGGGGGGGTCTCGGGACATCTCAGGGGCCTGGCTGCCCCCCGACATAGGTGATGGATGCCGGATGGAGCCGGCCCCGGAGCGCCATGCTGAGCCTGGCTGGAAAGGCCCAGTTTTTGGCAGTGGCGGTGGCGGCAGCGGCGCTGGCCTCTGGCCAGGTTTCGGTTCCTGCCGGGCGCGCTCCCGGCACTGCGCAGCGATAACGTCTCTCATTGGGATGCCACGAGGTGGCCCGGCAAACACCCAGCAAACGCCCGCCAGCCCGCTGCAACAGCCGGCTGCTGCCCGCCTCGCCCACGGATGCCCACCCAGCACCCCCAGCTACCCCGGCACCCTGCCCTGCTGCCAGAGCTGCTGCCGGCTCTGCCCCATGCTGCCCGCCCCACGGATGGTGGCCAGGCAGTGGAGCACTTGCCACAATGGCCGCCTCCTGCTCCTGCCCAGCACCGGGCAGACGTCGGTACGGCACAACTGCCCGCCACAACCCATTCACTGTGGCAGCTAAGATCCCCGCTCGCCTGGGGTCCCTCCTGCCACCGACGCATGGCAGCTCGTCCCCTTGCCCAGCCACCACCAGCCCCCGCTGCGGCAGGACATCGGTGCCCCATGCTGCCAGTGCAGACCATGTCCCCCAGCATGGCCCCCAGCAAACTCCCTCTTGCCGGGCCTTGGCACCAGCCAGCCCCCGGCGGAGCGAGTGCTGGATCCCACGGGGCTCCAGAGACTCGGGGAAGGCACGTGCCGGTGGCACTGGCCCGGGCATTGCTGACAGGTAGCTGCTCCAGCGGGCTCCCCGCCAACCGTCTCGTCTCCGCGGTGGCGTCACTGCATTCTGCAGAGCCCAGAGGCTGAGTTGATGCTTCCCGGCTTACCCGGCTCAGCCCTGGCATTGCCCGTCCCCTCCCGGCAGACCCCCAGCCTGCGGTCACCCACAGGCTGCCGGGGCTGTGGCTGCAGAGCTGCTGCTGGAGCTCCACACGTGTCCCCTTCCCCATGTGTCCCCTCCCCACCGGCTCCTCCACAGACCCCGGCATGGCCAGGCAGGACCCTCTGCGTTTGGGCCTGCCCAAATCTGGCACCGGTGGCCGCACCGGGCTGCACACACCCAGCCCCGGCCGCACCGCTGCCAGGCCCCCGAGCCTGCCCCGCCGGGCCCGCGGCACCGAACCTGCCGGCTAATGGGACCGGCCCTGCCACTGGGACATCCCCACGCCCCCCGGGGAGGCCGAGCTGGGGCGGCCCGGTGTCCCCCGATCCCCTGGCACGTGCCAGCACACCCGCCCTCACGCGCCGGGACACCACAGTGGGAGCAGCAGGGACCACGCGGCATCGGCGCCGGGACCAGGCTGTGACGGCACACATGCACACGCATGCACACACACACACACACACACACGTGCGTGCACGTGAGCTCACCTGCCCTGCCGCCCTCGACGCGGCTGCTCGTGGTGCGGCAGGCTCAGCCCCAGGGCTCCGGCATTGGCAGCACCGGGCAACCTCGGACTGGCTGCGTGGGTGGGTGGGAGGTGGGGAGGGGTCACACCCACGGACGCTCTGAGGAAGCCCCGCAAGGGCAAGAGGCTCCCTGCGCCCAGGGCTGGTCCTCCGGCGGGGATGCCAAATGCCCCGTGGCACCCCCAGCCCCACACACGCCCCGGCACGGGGGGGGGAGTGCCCCTCCAGGCAGCTCCGGCCATGCAGGGGCAGGCAGAGCGCAGGCAGAGTGCAGGCAGAGCGCAGGCAGCTCTCGCTCCCCTTGTAAGGGCATGGCTGTGGGAGGCTGCCGGCCTCACGCAGGGCCACCCTGTGCCCCCCAGCCACGTGCCGGCCCCGCCGCCCCGGGGGGCACCATGGGACACCAGGGGAGCCGCAGAGCCGCCGCGGTGCTGATGCCACCGGTGCCACCGCCGAGCCCCGGCGCCCGTGCCCCAAGGTGCCAATGCCACCAATGCCACCGCCGAGCCCCGGGCGCCTGTGCCCGGACCCCGCACCCCTCCAGGGCTGCCAGGCACACCCGACCCCGTCCCCTGTCCCTGTGCCAGGCAGGCCCAGCTGCCTGTGGCTACCGGCTCCCGCCTGGCCCCGCTCACCCCCGACACGGACCCCCCGACGCCCGTGCCCCCTCCCTGCCGCCCCCCCAGCGCTCACCCCAGCCCCCGGCGGCCTCCTCCGGCCCCAGCCCAGCGGGTGGGGCACCCCGAGCTGCCCCGAGCGCCGCAGACCCCGCCGGCAGCCTCCGGCCGGCGTGGGGGGGCCGCGGGCGCCGATCCCTGCCCGTCCGTGCCGAGCGCCCGGCACGGGGCCGCCCCGGGGGTCAACGTGCCCGTGGCTCCCCGGGCACCGACACCCCGGCGGAGGTGGCAGCCGGGGGCACCCGGAGGGGTCCCCCCTCCCCGGGGCCAGGACCTGGCCGCCGGCAGCGCCCCGCGGGTGCGGGCAGGGCTGAGCCGGGTGCTGGCCGGGGCCGCGGCGGCGCTTGACGTGCCCTATTATGGGAATGAGCCGCCGAGCCTCCCCGGGCCGCCCCTCCGCACCGGCTGCCGCCCCGGCGCCCGCCCCGGCACGGACCCCGCCCGGGGCAGGGGCCGGTGGGGTCGGTACCTTTGTATCGCTCCCGCACGTCCTCGTAGGCCTGGATGAAGTCCTGCTCCTCGGGGTTGGGGGGCAGGCGCCCCAGGTCGTAGGCGGCCATGGCGGGCGGGGGCCGGGGCGGCGGCGGGCGGCGGCGGCGGCGAGGGCCGGGGGCTGCCGGCGTGTCCGGTGGCCGGCGTGTCCGGCCGCTGCGCGGCCCCGCGCAGCCCAGCCCGGCACAGACACGGGCACGGGACACGGCGGGACATTCCAGCCCGCCCAACCCTTAAAGGAACAGCCGGACGCCGCCCCGACACCCGCCGGGACTGCCGGCCACGGCACCCCACGGGGCACAGCACCCCACGAGGCACGGCCATCCTGGGGGAGCACGGCACCCCACGGGGCACGGCTATCCTGGGGGGGCACGGCAGCTCCACAGGGCACAGCCACACTGGGGAGCATGGCAGCCCCACGGGGCACAGCCACCCCACAAGGCACAGCCACACTGGGGAGCATGGCAGCCCCACGGGGCACGGCCACCCCACGGGGCACGGCCACCCCACGGAGCACAGCCACCCTGGGGGGGCACAGCACCCCATGGGGCACGGCCATCCTGGGGGGGCATGGCAGCCCCACAGGGCATGGCATCCCACGAGGCAAAGCTATTCATGGGGCACAGCACCCCACAGGGCACAGCCACACTGAGGGGCACGGCAGCCCCATGGGGCATGGCACCCCATGGGGCACAGCATCCCGTGGGCACAGCCATCCTGGGGGGACACGGCAGCCCCACAGGGCACGGCCACCCTGGGGGGCATGGCAGCCCCACAGGGCATGGCATCCCACGGGGCACGGCCACCCCACGGGGCACAGCCACCCTGGGGGGGCACGGCCATCCTGAGGGGGCACAGCAGCCCCACAGGGCACAGCCACCCCATAGGGCATGGCCACCCCACAGGGCACAGCATCCCCATGGGGCATGGCCACCCCACGGGGCACGGGGTGGGCAGGAGCACCCTGCCCCCCACAGTGGGCAAACCATGCCGGGGGTGTGGCACTGCCCATGGCCCCAAAGTGCCCCGGGGCGTGGGGGGACCGCCAGCCCCAGCCATGGGGTGCCCGCATGTGCCCCGAAGGGCAGGCGATGAGGGAGGTGATGGGGGGTGCAGGCGATGGGGAACAGTGTGGGGCTGGGGGTGCAGGTGAGAAGGGGTGGGACGGGGGGTGCTGGATACAACCCTCCCAGACGGCACAGGAACCCCCCCAGCTCCCACCGGGGCATGCCCACCCACCACCCCCCGCCTCACTCTGGAGGCCAGATGGGGTGACCCCCTCCTCCAGTGGGGGCTCAGCCCCATGCAGGCACCCCCAGGCCCTGCCCCGGACCCCCAGGGAGTCACAGCGTGCCCCCTCCCCGGCAGACACAGCTCTCTGGCCAGTGGGGGCCGGGAGGTGATGGGGCCGCCCCCCGATGAGGACAAAGGGTATTTTTAAAGCTCCTTCCCCAAAACTGGCCCCAGCTGCCACTGTCCCAAACCCCCTCTGGGCACGGGGGGCACCGCTGCGGCCCCCCACTGCCCCACTCCAGATGGAGAGCTGTCCCTGCTGAGCTGTGGGGCTGACCCCCAGCCCTGCCCCATGGCGCAGCACAGCCGGGGGACGCTGCGGGCATCACTGGGCAAGCTGGGGCCAGGCGACACCGGCCCCCGCGGGACAGAGCTTCGTCAACCCTAAATATAGAGGCCCAAAGCCCCTGGGAAACCCAATCTGCCGCCGGGGCTGCCGGGAGCCGGCCCGGCACAGAAATAGCCCAGGGTGCTGGGCGCCGCACGGGGGGACGCTGGGTGCTCTTTGGGGCACGCCGGGCCCCCCACGGGGACACGCCGGGAGCTCGTCCCTTGCGAGGGCAGCAGGTCCGGGGGCAGCTCTGGCAGCTGGTCTCGACCCCCGCCCCACCCCACGGCACAAGGGGGTGACGGACCCCGGCCAGCCGGCACGCGGCGCAGCCGGCACACGGCCACCCCATGCCCTTGCCGGGCGCTGGCACCCACGGCACGTGCCAGGGGACACCCCTCCCGTGTTGGGGGTAGCCGGGCTGCGGGGGCACAGGCACGGCTGCCGTCACACACGCATGTGCACGCACACCCCACACACACGGTTGTGCTGGCAGCACCACCACGTCCTTGCCCCACACGCCCCATGCCGCTGCCCCCCATGTGCACCCCCCCTTCGCCCCACATGCACATGGGGCCCCACGCCAGCTCGGCCGGGCCCCCCACCGCAGGCGCCCCACCCCGTGACTCAGCACCGCGGTGTCACCGGGCCAGGCTGCGCCGGATGCCACCAACATTCCCACGCTGTCCCAACGCGCCCCACAGCCCCCACGGGGCCTTGGGCCTCAGGCCCCATTACCTTCAGCTCCGGGACCCTCCAGACCCCCAAGGTCCCCGAGCAGAGACCCACTGACCCTCAGCCCAGCCCTGAGCCACAGCGCGGGTGGGACCTGCGAGGAGGGACCCCAGGACCCGCCAGGAGGGGGACAGCTGGGACCCCTCACCAGTGGGGACCCCAGGGGCTGTGGAGACCCCCACCAAGTGGGACTGTGGGGACCCCATCAGCACCGGGGGTGGGGGGGACACCCCACCAGGTGGTAACCCCCGAGTCCCCACGGCTGGCTGGGGCGCAGGGAGGACGGAGGGACAAGGGCCACCAGGCAGGGTCACGGTGGCCAGGAGGGGCCCGCGTGTCCCCCGAACCACACGTGGGGCCGCAGGTCCCGGCTGCCCCCAGGAAAAAGGGCACCGTGGGGCTCGGCTGCACCGGCCAGAGGGACACAGGCGCTGTGGGGCCGGGGGACCCCCCCAGCACGGGGCCGCGGTGCTAAATTGGGGAGAGGACGGCCGGTGGAAACAATCCCGGCCATGGCGGGCGGGCATGGCCACGGCCACAGCCAGACCACGGCCCATGCCGGGCAGGGGGGCACGGCCCCACGGCGGGGGCGAAGGGGGCAGATGGCTCCCCTGAGTGGCAGGGGGGGCACAGGGCCCCACGGCTGGGGACTTGGGGCTGGGGGAGACACCGAGGGTGTGGGACAAGCCCCCATGGCGGGGCTGGGGGGTCCATGAGTGCCCCCTTGGGGGCTGCACCGCAGGCTGCTGTCCCCGGGGGTCCCCAGGGTGTCCCCGGGGGGGTCCCCACTGCCCTGGTCCTCCTGGGACCCCTAGCAGCAGCAGAGCCGGGGCGTTGAGGCGCCATATGGGTCTGCCCCACCTGGATGGGGAGACACTCCGTGGGCACCCCACCACAGCCCCCCCGCCGCCAGGGCCACCGCGGTCCCCCGGGACAGCCACGGCTTTCACCGCACAGCCCTGGGGACAGCCCGACCCGGCACGTGTCCGGGGCGCCGCGGGGACACCCCCGGGGTACCCCGGGGACATGGCCCACAGGGACACGGCCCACAGGGACACCCCAGGAACATGTCCTGTGTGCTGCGAGGACATGGCCATGCAGGGACACCCCGGGGACACGGCCACGCAGGGACACCCCAGGGACATGTCCTGGGTGCTGCAGGGACACGGCCACGCAGGGACACCCTGGGGACACCCTGGGGACGGGGCCACGTGGGGGCACCAGAGGGACGCAGCGTCCCCGGGGGACGTGTCCCCAGGGACCCTCTGACGGCCCCTGGGGAGCACAGGGACAGCCCAGGCCTGTCCCCAGCACGTGGCCCTGCTGCCCCAAGGGACCCCTTGACCCCCAAGACACGACCCCTTGGCACACGAGGCCCCCAGACGCTCGGCCCCGGGGCCAGCGCAGACCCTCAGGGCCCCCCGGCCACCCCACAGCCCCGGCCGGGCCCCCGCAGGAGCCACGGGAGCCCCCAGCCCCGCGCGCCCCCGCACCGCGGTGCGGCGCAGCCGGACGTGCACCTGCCCGGCCGCCGAACCGTGTCCTGCCCTGACAGCGGCCCCTGCGTGGGGACACCGCAGGCACCCGCTGCCGACGGGCTTCGGCGGTGCGGCACGACGCGGCGTGGCACGGCACAACATGGAGCAACACGGTCCTCACAGCGGCGGCACCACCGTCCCCCGCCGGCACGGCACAGGTCCCAGCCGCGGTGTCGCCCCTGGGCTCCCTGGCCTAACGCGGGGCTCCCGGTCACGCCTGTGCCCCCACGGCACACCCCACGGCATTGCCCCCCTGCCCCATGGCCGCCTGCAGGGGCTGTGCTGGGGCCATAGGCACGCACCGGACGGGGCTCCTCAGCCTCCGCGCCCTCCCCGGTGCCACCGTCCCGCCCTGGCACAGGCCTGGCCCCCCTGGCGCGTGCCCCACGGGCCCCTCCAGCACCCCTTCGGTCAGACACGCTGCCCCATGGCTGGGCATGGGCACGATGGCGCGTGGTCCCCGTGTCCCCGGGGATCCCCAGGTCCCCCCGGCAGCTGGGAGGTCATGGGATCTGCCGGAGCAGAGCTCGCCGTGGCGGCTCTCTGCTCACTGGGTGCCCCTCCGCGGCGTGTCCTGAGCTGCCACCCCCAGGACACAAGACCCCCGGCGCGGTGCCCGCCGCCAGCCCTACCTGCGATCCTGATGACAGCCCTCTCGGCGGGGTCCAGCACCGTCCCGTTGCCGGCGGCCGCCTTGGTGCGCTTGGAGCGCTGGTGCTTGGCCAGGTTCCAGGGCAGCGTGTCCCCGGGGCCGGGGGAGCTGCTGCTGCCACTCGAGCTCTCCTCCGCCATCCCCGCCGGCTCCCGGCACCCCGCCGACGTCGGCTCCTGCGGCAGAGGGACGGCGTCAGCGATCCCCAGCACCCACGGTGCCACTTGTCAGCACCCAGCCCCTGCCCCGGCACCACCACTCCCAGCGCCGGCCTTTGGGCACTCCCCAACTGTCCCGGCTCACACCTGGCGCCAGGTTCCCACCACAGCCGGCAGCGCCCGCAGCACCCGCACCGCGCCCAGCCCCGTGGCAGTGCCAAGGGGCGCCGGGAGGCACCGCGAGCCCCACGGGACGGCACCCGGCTGAGACCTTGTGCACGCGAGGCCCCAGGGAAACGGGGGCTGCGCCGGGGATGCTGTGCCGAGCCGTGCCAGCCGGTGCTGCCAAGGCCACGGTCCCCAAGGGGCCGCACGGTGAAGGGGCAGCAGCGGGAGGTGACGGGCAGGGAGCTGTGGCGATGCCCGGAGCGGGAGGCGAGCGGGGACGGGGATGTGCCGAGGACAGAGCCGCAGCCCTGGCTGAGGCAGACAAGGAGCCAGCGTGTGGGTCCCACGCCGGGAACAGGCGCGGAGGCACCGGGCACTCGTACGTCTGCGGGGAGCCCCCACTGGTGACACCCCAAAAGACGGTCGCCGCGGCTCGGCGCGGGGGGCACAGGCAGGCCGGCCAGACAGGAGCCGCAGGGGACAAGGCCGTACCGGCATCCAGGGCACCGGAGACTGGGCAGGGTGCCGTGGGCCTGCCGGCCGGTTTGGCTCCTCAGCGGGGAGAGGCTGCCAGGGCCCGGCGGGGCGGCAGCCCTGCGGTGCCGGCCCCAGCCCCGTGCCGGGAGCGCTCCCGGGGGAGCTTGACAGAGGTTGCCAAGCGAAACCGCACGTCAGAGCCGGCAGCGGCGCGGATGCCTCCGCCATCCCGCCTCCGTCATCCCACCGCCGTGTGCGTGGCGCCGCCACGAGCCGCCCGCGGTTACACCAGCTCAGGCTATTTTTTCCCACCAGACCCCACACCGTTTGGTGCCGGAAGGCGCTGGGCAGCGAGACTGGGCCACCGCCACCAGGACAGCCGGCCCCAGGGGGGCCGGGGACAGGGCCTGGCCGAGCCCCCCGGCCCGGTGCCCCCCCCGGGCGTTTGCTGCTGCTGAGGCGCCATTTGCAGAAGCTCCAAACCCGGCGGATTCACCGGCCCCGGCCCTTCCAGGGGCTCGTGCCGACGCACGGCAGCCTCGTGGCGTGCCGGCACAACGGCGGTGGCAGGAGAATTTTCTCCTGGCCTGCAGCGGTTGGGCCATTTTAGCCAAAACCCTTCCAGAAGGTGCCGCCGTGCCCGGCCCCGGCCCATCAGCCGCTGGCTGCAGCAACCGCTGCAGCTGGGAGCGGGAGCGGCGCCAGCCCCGCCGCCCCGGACCCCCCAGACCCCACAGCCAAGCACCTGAGCAGGGGGGCAGGCGTGTGGGGTGAGCAGGGGGTGGGCGCACGCGTTGTGGGGTGAACGTGGGGCACGCAGCGCGGCACGTGCCTGCGCCAGGCCTGACTCACCGGCTCCGTCACCCACGTCTGCTCCGCAGCCCCCAGCCCCGCAGCCCACCGGCGCCCCAGGCCTGACGTGCCGCCTCCCCCCGACCCACAGCGCCCACGGCACCCCCAGCCTGAGCGCCCCACGTGCTGCCCACCCCCAGGGATGTGGTGCCTCAGCCGGGAACGCCCCCAAATGCCCCCCCGCCCCCCCAGCACAGCCCCCTGCCCCACACACCCCCCTGCGCTGCACAGCCCCCCTGCTCTCACTGTACAGAGCCCTCCCGACCCACCGATGCCACGCTCTCACAGCGCAGACACCCCCCCATGCTGCACCCCACTCCTGCAGCACAGCCCCCCTGCACCCCACAGGCCCCACGGCTCCCGCAGCACAGTCCCCCCGCCCCCCACAACCCGTCCTTGCACCCCACATGCCCCACGGCTCCCGCAGCACAGCCCCCCTGCCCCCCACAACCCGTCCTTGCACCCCACAGGCCCCACGGCTCCCTCAGCACAGCCCCCCCGCACCCCACAGCCCCCCCGTCCCCGCCGCGCACCCCCCCGCGGCTCCCAGCAGGTCCCCGGCCCCACGCTGCGCGTCCGCCGCGCCTCTGCCGGCCGGGGGCCACACGGGACCGCGACCACGCCGCCGCGGGGAGTCCCACGCGTGGGCCGGCACCTGCCACCGCCCGGACTCACCGAGCGCCGCGCTGTCCGCCGGGACGCGCCGGGCGGGCATGACCGGGGGGCTGCGGCCAGCGGCGGGGGCTCCACCGGCACCGGGGGCTCCGCCCGCACCGGCACCGGCACCGGCTCCCGCTCCCGCTCCCGCAGCGGCGCGGCGGGGCCCGGCAGGCGGGGGGGCGGGGCGGGGCGGGGCGCGAGCGGGGCGGGGGGGCGACTATCTCGGCTCCGCACCCGCACCCTCACCAGCCTGCGGGGCCGCTGCACCCAGCGGGAGGGTCCACCCCCAGCGGAAAGGGTTAACCCCGGCCCCTGCAGCCACTGCTCCCACTGCTCCCACGGCACCCAGTGTGGAAAGGGTTAACCCCGGCCCCTGCAGCCACTGCTCCCACGGCACCCAGCGTGGAAAGGGTTAATCCCGTCCCCTGCAGCCACTGCACCCACGGCACCCAGCGTGGAAAGGGTTAACCCCGGCCCCTGCAGCCACTGCTCCCACGGCACCCAGCGTGGAAAGGGTTAACCCCGGCCCCTGCAGCCACTGCTCCCACGGCACCCAGCGTGGAAAGGGTTAACCCCGGCCCCTGCAGCCACTGCTCCCACGGCACCCAGCGTGGAAAGGGTTAACCCCGGCCCCTGCAGCCACTGCTCCCACGGCACCCAGCGTGGAAAGGGTTAACCCCGGCCCCTGCAGCCACTGCTCCCACGGCACCCAGCGTGGAAAGGGTTAACCCCGGCCCCTGCAGCCACTGCTCCCACGGCACCCAGCGTGGAAAGGGTTAACCCCGCCCAGCGCGCCCGGCAGGTCAGGGGTTAATCGGGACCAGCGCGCGGTTCCACCCTGCCCAGTGCGCCCAGTGCCCGGCGTTACCTGCCCCAGTGCGCCGCAAGGCAGCGTCCCCCCCAGGTGCGGGCAGGGCGAGCGGCCCCAACCCCCCAGCCCCCAGCCCCATAGACCCCAGCCCCCCCCCAGCCCCACAGCCCCACTGCCCCCATCCCAGCCACCCCACAGCCCCTATCCCCGCTGCCTGTGCCGGCACCACCTGCCCTCGCCGGCCAGAACGGGCAGCGGCGGGCAGGCAGCAGCAGGCAGCGGCAGGCAGCGGCGGGCAGCGGCAGGAGGCTGGAGGCAGGGACTGGCGTGGTCACCCACCCGGCTGCTCCCTCGCCTGGGCAGCACCCAGCAGCACGGCGTGGCCGGGACCCCCGGGTTGGGGCGAGGCTCGCCGCGCGGTGCCGGGCACACGGGCGGCACCGGGAGTTGTGGGGCACGGCAGAGCACGGGCGGCGGCCTCGGGAGGGGGCCCTGGGCCGCCCCAGACCCCCAGGAACTGCCTCGTGCCGGGGCAGGGGCGGCAGGAGGCCCCGGCCACGCCAGCACCGGGGATATGCCAGGCCTCGTGCCGGTTACTGCGGCACCGGTGCCACCTTCCGCAGCCCGGGCGCCGCCAGCACTCCCTTGTGCCCCCCCAGCCACCGCAGCCCCTCTGCCTGCCAGCGCCCTGTTACCCACGCGCCGCGATGGCCGCCAGGTCAGGCAGCACAGCCTGCCACCGCACCCGGGTGCCCGCGCCCGCTCCCAGTGCCACGGCGGACGGCACAGCGCCACATCAGCCACGCTTCACATGACCCAGTTCCTCCCCGCCTGTCGCAGCCGCCCTCAGCTCCCGCCTTGTTTACGCCACCGCGGCACCGGCGCTGCTCGGCTGAGCGTCACCGGGAGGCCGGAGACACCCTGCGCAGCGGGTGGCACGATGGGGAGGCCCCGCCAGCCCGAGGGGCCCACGGACACCGATGCCGGATGGCGATGCCAGCCCACGGTGTGAGCGCAGCAGGGGTGCCGGCTTTGTCCCCCCCGCCATGTCTCGGCTGCCCCAGCCCTGGCCGGCCCAGTCGCGGGCACGCCGCGCAGGCAGGGCTCCGGGGCGGCGGGAGGGTGCCGCAGCCCAGGCAGGCGCGCAGGCAGCACGGTTGCCAGCTGCCAGCCTCAGCGGTAGCACAGGCTGCTGCCGGCTGCCGCATCCAGAGACCACGTGAGCCGCCACGGTGGAGGGATGACGCCAGGATCCCCCGGCTCACCCACCGCACGGCCTCCGCACCCGCTCCCGGCATGGGCCCCAGCCCAGCTGCCCGCACCCTGCCCGCCCGCCTCTCCTCCGCTGCCTCTCTGCCAGCTGCAGCCGCCGGCAGGGCTGGACGGGCCAGAGCAGCTCCGACAGCGGGATGGAGCTTGGCTCCAGCCACCGGCGCTGCAGAAGGGGCTGGCAAGCCTCTGGCAGCCGGCGAGCCTGCCGGGGAACAGAGACGGTGCCGGGAACGGGAGATGGTGCTGGCTGCGGCCGCAGTCCCGCAGGCTGGCAGCCGCCGCGGTGCCTGGGAGCTCTGCGGTGACAGTGCCGCGGGATGGAGCCCGTGCACACACGTGTGCAAACCCTCCTGAAGGTACACGCGTGTGCGCACACAGATGAGCCGATCTGCATGTGTGTACAGGCACACGCACACGCGTGCCCATCTGCCTCCGCGCGTACACACACGCCGTTAACGCACGCGAGTGTGCGCACGCGAGAGCGCACGCATGTATCTGCCTGAAGATGTGTGTGCAAGCCCCCCCGCCGCGTGCGCGCACACGGGCACACACACGTGTGGATGCATGTGCGCTCACCTGCCCAGCTGAGTGCACGCACCACGCACGCCGGCACACACAGACACAAACACGGGCGTGCACGTGTGTGCACACGCGCACACACGTGGGGGCTGCTCAGGGGCTCAGCACCCCCAGCCCCGACCCCCCGGCAGCACGGCGGTGCCGGGAGGCAGCGGGGCTGGCAGGGCGCCAGGGGGTGCCCAGGGGTACCTGGAGTGCCAAGGTGTGCCGGGGCGTGCCGGGGGGTGCCAGGGTCTCTGCTTGGCCCTGCTCCTGTGCTGGGTCTCATCCAGCCGCGCGCCACATCCCGACCGGCCCCACTGCCAGCACAAGTGCCCCGCGCACCCCACGGCACTGCGCCCACGCCTGCCAGCCACCCCACGGCATCCGCCCCCACGGGCGGCCAAGCTCTGCCCCGCGGCGCCGGGCTGCAGATGCTCTCCCTGCCGTGCCGTCACGCTGGCACCTTGGCCTCGTGCCTCCTGGTGCCTCCCAGACCCATCCAGCCGCCCGGCCGCGGCGCGGCACAGGACCAACCCCAGCCCCACTGCGCAGCCACACCAGGGCAGGCATGTGCCAGCTCGCACCACAGACCCCAGAGCAGCCGGCACTGATGGTGACCCCACGGGGTGTGGGGATGCCCAGGGACCCCGGCCCAGGCAGCACGCCGTGGCAACCAGCAGCACCGGCGACTCAGGGTGCGGCCCCCCTCCCAGCTCCGCAGGGTTCCTGGGGTCCCTACCGCAGAACGTGCCGCTGGCTTGCGCTGACCTTCAACCTCCACCGACGCCGGGCTCGGCTTCGGGCCCCTCCTCTGGCCCCTCTGCAACGCAAACACGCGGCCCCGTGAGCCCCCCAGCACGGGCGCCCACACCCCACAGCATGGCAACCCCGCACCACTGCTGGCGCGTGCCCCGATGGCGCAGGCAGTCTTAGCCTCTGCCTGCCCGGTCTCGCTGCTTGCCGTACCGGAAAGGCAGCACTGCTGCCCAGGGCTGCCGGTCCCTCCGGCAGGCAGGCAGGACTCCGTGCTTGGCACAGCCGCCCTCGCCGCGATCGTGTGCCAATCCCGGCACGGGAGCAGCGAGTGACTCCCCTCGCCAGGAGCCCGGACAAAGGGCCCCTTTCAGCGCCGCGCTCGGCCCCACGGGCCCCTGGGGGCCAGGGGACAAAGGTCTGGCACTCTTGGCACCGGCAGTGCCGAGCTCTCCCCGCTTAAGGCCGGTGGCTGTCACGGCACCCGCGGGCCTGGGGTCAGCCGCTGCCCCCAGCCCCGTGGAGGGGGTGGGCATGTGGCTGGGACCCCCAGCATCACTGGGGCACCTCTCTGCGCCCCCCAGCACCAGGCGCAGGGAGCTGCCGATGTGCTGGCACATCCCTCTCGGCTCTTACCTCTGCGTTTGCCAGCGGCTTCGTGCTTCCCGGCAGCTTCCCTGGGGGAGCAGAGCGAGCGGCTCAGCACCGACACGTGCACCGGGGCCTGGCACGCCACCCCCGCCGGGGATCCCGGCGCTCGCCGCCTCGCACCGTCCCTGGGCGCAGCATCACGTCACGCTGGGGCTGGCACACGTCGGCACGGTGCCATGTGCCAGCCCTGCCCCAGACGCCCAGCCTGAGCCTGCCGTGCCGGTGTCAGAGCCGGCGGTGCAGCACCGGTGCACGCTCAGCCGCATGCTCCCCGAATGGCACCATGCCGGCTCGTGCCCCCAGCCGCGTGCCCACATGCGCCATGGGGCACCTCGGTGGGTGCCGTCGGCAAGCGGGGATGCCATGGGGGGTGGCCGTACCCCCACTGCCTGCTGCCTCCCCGCTGTTTGCCCACAGGGGATCCGGTGGGGGACCTGGGGAGCCCCGTGGGGACCATCCTGCCCCGAGCCGCCCCCCGACGTGCAGCGGCATCCCCTGGGACCTACCTGGGGTGCCGGGCAGGGTGACACGTGGGAATGGCAGCGGGTCTGGAGGCAGAAGCCACGCCACGGGCAGGGCCCCCGACACCCCCGGTCACGGGGTCTCCCCACATCCCCTGCCACCCCCGGGCCCAGCTGGGACGCGCTGCGGCCGGGCTGTGCCGGGGTGGCTGCACACCAGGGCCGGCCCGTTGCCCCCGCTGCGCCCTGGTCCAGCTGTGGGACGATGAGCTCCAGATGTGCGGCCCCTCCCGCTGACTCACCCCGCTGGGCTCGGGAGGCTCCCAGCCCCGCTCCCCCCCTGGGGGCAGCCCCCCGGCCCCCCGCCCCGTCGCTCCCGGTCCCACCGGTCCCCGGCCGGGGAAGGAGCTGGACTCGGCAGAGCAGGCGCCCTGCCCGGATCGGGCCCGGCTGAGGCGCAGGACGGGGCGGCCAGCGCTGGGGGGGTGACAGGACCGTCCCCCACCAAGCTCACCGCTCCTGCCTGCCCGAACCCCGTCTGGCAGCAGCTCCGCCCCCCACGTCCCCCCGTGTCCCCCCGTCCCCAGGGGATCCCCGTCAGTAGGGGGGCGACGCCATGGGGTGCCCCCCGTCCCCGCCCGGCCGGCAGCGGCGTCCCCGTGCGGGCGGGCTCCCTGCCCCCCCGGGCCCCGGCGGCTCCCACGGCCCCGGCGCTTCGCTGCCTGACTCATCCCTGCCTGCGGCTCCCGCTGCCTGCCCCAACCAGCCGGGGCCGGGGCCAGGCCGGCAGCAGCCGGCAGCTGCCTGCGGGGCCTTAACCCTCTCGGGGAGCAGGACGGGGCCCCGGCCGCCCCGCCTGGGGGGTCCCGCCACGTGCCACCCCGGCTCCGAGGGTCCCCGCCGTGGGTCAGCCGATGCCGGCACTGGCCGGGGCGTGACCGCGGCCCCGAGGCCGCCGCTGCCAGCACCCGGCAGGGCGGGCAGGACAGAAGCGCCCATGGCTCCCCACGTCCCCCCCCAGGTGGGGGGGCAGGGGTCAGAGGAGCCCTGCTGCACCTGCACGGCGCCCGCCAGCGACCTGCCCGGGGCTGGAGCAGGCAGCGCAGGCAGCGCGCGGCGCAGGCAGAGCGCACTGCAGGCAGACTGCAGCACAGGCAGGATGCGGTGCAGGCAGAGCGCACCGTGGGCAGGTGCAGCACCAGCAGCGTGCAGCGCAGGCAGCGTGCATTGCAGGCAGCGCAGCGCAGGCAGGGAGCGGCGCAGGCAGGGTTAACAGCAGGCAGAAGAAGGAATGCTCCAGAGCGTTCCCTGGTTGCTGGCACCGTGGCGGTGCCAAACCGCAGGCCTGGCAGGACCGAGCTGCCGCTCCCCATCCGCCGGCAGCTCCCGGCCCCTTGACATCCCACGGGAAGGGCAAGTGGGGCCGGATCCAGCCCCAGGGTCCAGACGTTCCCAGCACCGGGGCTGGGGGCCCCACAAATCCGCTGCCTGCCAAAGCGAGCCCGCGGCAGGGCCCAGAGCACCCCGGCCTGCCCTCAGCTCTGCCAGTCCCCGCTCCCAGCCACGGCGCCGCAGCCCCAGCACAGGATTTGTGGCAGAGTCTGTGGAACAGCCGAATCCCCAGGCGACCGGCAGTGGCGGAGCGGGCCATGGCCCCACAGCCATGGGCAGCCCCTTGCCACACACGGCCTGCCTGCCCGCCGGCAGAGCATGGACGCTGTCAGCATGGGGGGGAGCGCCAGCACGGGTGGGCAATGCCGTAAGCTTGTCCCTCGCCCCAGGCCAGGCACGGACGTGCCTGGTGCCAGTGTCTCCGGGGCTGGCAGAGTGCTGTGCCATGGTGGGCACAGAGGGCTCCCAGCACCGGCGCCAGGGACCGCATGGAACGGCAATGCTGCCGCCACCGGCGGGGCCAGTGCCAAAGCGGGCTGCCCGGCGGTGCCCATGGCGGGGCCGCAGCACCCTCGAGTGCCACCGGCACCAGCACCGGGCTGGAGCTCCAGGCGGGACGGCGCAGCTGCGGGTACAGCCGGTGCTGGCAGCCCCCATGCGCGTGCCCCTCGCCTCCCTCCACCCTCCCCGCCCACCCGCAGCCCCCGGGCCCCCCCAACCCCACCGTGGTCCCAGGGGACATCTCCCCTCGCTGCATGGGGGGCTCTGGGGGGACCCCACGGGCCCTGGCCTGGGCAGAGGCGGGAGGAGCGGCCAAGCCCCCGGCGTCGGCAGGGGCCGCAGCTCTGCTCTCGGCCCCCCGGCACCGCGTCCTGCGTCCCACGCTGGCGCCTGCACCGCGGCCGCGGGAGCGAGCGGGAGGGGGCCGGTCCCCAGGCAGGGGGACGAGCCCCAAGGGGTCCGTGTCCCCGGGCTGGGGGGCACAAGCTGGGGGAGGGACACAGTCCCGGGGTGGCCGCAGGCATGACCCCAGCTCACAGCCCTGCGCCGCTGCACGCCCACCCAGGACCGTGGCCCAAGAGCCGTGGGGCAGCTCCGGGCCCCCCCAAAGCACAGCCCCCCGGCAGCCCTGCGCCCCCGCAGCCCCCCCAGCTCCCAGACACGGGGAAAGGCTCCAGCTTTATTCCTGGTTTTGCTCTTGCTGCACCGGCAACCCCCGCATGCCCCCCGTCCCAGCGGCTGGAGGGGGGCCGAGGGGGGTCTCCCGGGGTGGGGACCCCCCACCGAGCCCACTCAGGCAGGGGACCCGCCCCCCCCCCCCAACCTCAAGCCCCTGGGGCAGGCACCCCCAAGCCCCCAAGCCCCCCCAGGCAGGGCTGGTGCACCGGGACGGCGGGCGCCGGGGAACCAGGGGGCTTCAGGGGGGGCCCCCGCGGCGGCGGCAGGTGATGAGGTACTGGGGGTAGGCCTGGGTGTCGTTGAAGATGACGAAGATGGCGGGCTGCAGGGGGTTGTCCACCACGCTGTCGTACCGCAGGGGGGCCCCGGCCCCCTCCCGCAGGGGGGGGGCCCGCAGCCCCTGCCCCCCCACCACGTACTCCCCGGTCAGCACCTTGGCCACGAAGACGTACTTGCTGCCGTCGGCGCTGCGCGGCGAGTACTGCTCCTGCACCGAGATGGCCGCGTGCACCGCGAAGTACACGCCGAGCCCGTAGAGAGCGGCTGCGGGGAGGGGGGGGTCAGCCTGCGGGCACCGGGGTGGGCAGCGCGTGCCGGCGGCGCCGCGCCCAGATGGGCGCCGCCCTCCCGCGCCGGCACTCACCGTTCTTGCCGCAGAAGCTGCGGTTGAAGCCGTGCAAGCAGATCTCGCGGCTGGAGGTCTCGGTGGTGCCGTGGAAGAGGACCCGCTCCACCGCGCCGCCGGCGCAGGCCTTCTCCATGCTGGCCTTCTTCAGCTGGTACTGCTTGTACAGCAGCGGGTGGATCAGCTTCTCCACCTGCCGGGCAGCACCGCAGGGTCCGGGGCTGCGCCGCGGGGACACCCCCTGGCTGGGGGTCCCGTGTCCCCGCCGGCGCCACCAGGACCCACCTTGACGATGCCGATCTTGCTGTGCAGCTCCTCCAGCGTCTCATAGAAATGGCGCACAGTGTCGCAGAACTCCTCCGAGTCCTCGGCCAACGGCATCAGCCTCACCTCCTCCTGCAGGCCCAGCGCCTCCGGCCCTGCCGGGCACAGCCCTGGTGAACACCGGCCCGGCACAGCAACGGACCCCGCGGCGCGGCAGGACTGGCCCCACGGCACCGACCCACTCGCACGGTGCGGCGGTGGTGGCACTGCACCGGCAGCGCCGGGGGCTGCGGCACGCACCGAGCAGGCGGCGGGCACTCTCCGTCGGCGGCTGGCTGCGGGAGATGGCCACGGCACAGGCGTTGCCGATGTCGTACTCCTCCATCCGCTCAAAGTCGACGGTGAAGGGCCGGCCGTCCAGCAGCAGGTCCAGCCGGCGCTCCTGGCGTAGCCAGGCCTGCTCCAGCAGTGCGGCGGCCTCGGGGCCGTAGGGGACGGCGGTGCCAGAGCGGTCCCAGCGCACCCAGCACGCGGCGGCGGTGGCGGGGGGGCCGCGCTCCGGCTGCGGCAGCCGCTGGAGCAGGAGGGCGAGGTCACGGGCGGCGGCGGCGGTGTACTCGGCGAAGCCACGCAGCGTGGCGGTGCCGCCGTGCAGGCAGAGGCGCACGGCGTGCTTGCGCTGCAGGAAGGTCAGGCAGCGGCGGCAGGCGGCCGGCAGCGCCCGCAGGCGCTCGCTCTCCACCTCCTCCGGCCGCAGCCGCCCCTCCAGTGCCTGCTCCAGCTCCCGTGGCACCGCGGCCACGTCGTGCTCGAAGGAGGAGAACAGCGTCACCCGCGCCATGTCCGCCTCCGGCAGAGCCTCCTCCAGAGAGGCCTCCAGAGCGGCCAGGAGCCCAGCATCTTCCTCCTCCTCCTCCTCCTGCGTGCCGGGCGCTGCCTGCTGCTCCTGGAGGTAGGAGCGGAGCGAGAGCGCGGTGGCACGCGCCAGCTCCTCCTCCTCGCGCCGCGTGCTGTCCATGGAGCGCTGGATGGCCAGCACCATCTGTGCCTCCTCCTCCTCCGTCCCGGCCCTCCGCCCGCCCGCCAGCGGCTCCCCGGGGCCCTCCCCGTCAGCTGCGGCGGCGGGCTCGGCGTCAGGGCCCTGCTTCCCGCCGGGGACGTCGCCGGGCTGCGGCGCGGGCTCCCCATCACCCGCGCCCGTGCGCAGCACCGCCAGCAGCTCCTTGATCTCCTCTGCAGGGAGGAGCAAGGCGTCAACCGCGAGTCCCGACCGCGGTGAGGGGGGAACCGGCATCCGTGGCCCCCTCCCACCACTGCCGGAGCGGCCTCCTCGCCCCACCCCACCCCTCACCTATGTTGGAGTGAAGGCCGTCTCCATCGGCATCACCGGCACCATCGGCATCATCGGGCAGGTCCCGGTGCCGGGAACGCAGCACCGCGGGCAGGGGCTCCCGACGGCAGCTCGGGGGGAGCAGCTCCGCCAGCTCCGGCTGCGGGGACAGAGGAGCGGGACGCCATCACCGGAGCTGCACGTGTGGCAGGGACCGGCACGCCGGCACCCACCTTGTGGCAGCTCTGGTGCCAGCCTCCCTGGTCAGGGTGGGTGCTGACCGCACCTGGGACTCCGGGGGGCTCCAGTGGACGCCGTCCAGGTCGATGATGCACTGGAAGCGGTTCTCCAGCTGCCGGAGGATGCTCTGCCCGCCCTCATCCCGCAGGAAGCGGGCGATGCCGGGGAACCGCAGCGTCACCGGCTGCGAGCCCACGGCGCCCAGCAGGCTCTGCAGGAAATCGGCTGCTGCCCGGCACCGGCCCGTTTCCCCGTTCACCTGCCGGTGAGGGCCGGGCGGTCAGGGCCCACCCGCCTCGTCGGGCCCATGGCACCAGCAGACCTCGCCACCGGGTGCCGCGGACCTGCTGCCGGCCGGCGTGGGGAGCAAGGGGAGGTGGGAAGCGCAGGCGGGGACCCCCGCCCGCAGCTCACCCGGAAGCCGGCGACGTCCTCCCCCTCCAGCGGCAGCACGGAGACCTCGGGGATGCTGGCCAGCAGGTCCCGGTAGTGCCGCTGCAGGTAGCGCAGGGCCCCCGGCTCCGCCGGCACCAGCGCCTCGTCCTGCACCGACGCCGACCGCTCCTGGCGCTGCCCCCGGCCGGCCGCGTCCTCGTCCCCATCGCCCCCCGGGAAGGCAGCCGGCAGCTTCCGTGGCGCCGGGCTCGACACCTGTGGCTCTGCCGCCTCCGGGCAAGCGTCCAGGCTGGTGGGGGCTGGCAGGGCCACGTCTGGCAGGGGGGCCGTGTCTGGTGAGGCGGCCACGTCGGGTGGGGGGGCCGGGGCAGTGTCCTGCAGGGGGGCTGCATCCGGCGGGGGGTCCGCGTCCCCCTCCAGCGGCTCCAGGCAGGGGTAGTGGGGCGCAAGGGCCAGCGCCACGTCCTGCAGCCGGTGGGGCCTCTGCAGCACCCGCTCCGCCACTGCGGGGGAGAGGGCGGGCAGCCGGCGCCCGAGCGCAGCACCGGCAGCTGGCCGGGGCGGTGCTGGCGGGGGTCCCGTTCACACCCACCCGCGTCCCAGCTCACCTGCCGGCTCCTGGAAGGTGACGACGGCCGCCCGGCCGCCCGGCAGCAGCCGCACCGTCCGCACGCTGCCGCCTCCGCTGCGCCGGTTCTCAAAGTAGAGCTCCAGCAGGTCGCAGCTCAGTCCCGGTGCCGCCGCCCGCACCAGCACGCTGGCGGTCTGTGGCAGCCGCAGCAGGGCCAGCGCGGCCCCCCCCAGCCCCTGCTGCAGCGCCCGCTGCTCCGCTGCCGCAAACTCTGCCGGGACAGGGCCGGCGGTGATGCCGGGGGGCCCTGGGAACCCCCCAGCATCCGGGGACTGGATGCCCATTCCACCACCCCCACCACACTGATGGCACCGCCTGTCACCGCCGGGTCTGGCAGGAGGAAACCACGAGCACCCCCGCCACGATTCACCCCCCGGCAGACCCCCACCAGCACCCCTCCCCCCCGCTCACCAGCGCTCCTGGTCACCCACTGCAGCGGTAAGGGGCTGCGGCACCCGGCCGCACCAGCCCTGTGCCATGCTGGCCACCCCAAAACACCGCCCCGGCGCTGCCGGCACCAGCACTGCAGTACAGCGAGGGCAGCACCGCCCCGGGAGGTCGCCCCCCGCACGCACCTCGGGGGGCGATGGGCTCCTGCAGGCACAGCAGCGCCCAGCCGGGCGCGGGGCCCCGGCACAGGCTGAAGGTGCCGCGGGGGCGTCCCAGCAGGGTCTCCAGCTGCGGCTCCAGCAGCTCGGGGGGGGTCTGGGGATGCAGCCCCCGCAGCAGCAGGCGGGTGGGGTCCCAGGGGGGGGCAGGGCGCACCCCCAGCTCGGCCCCCCCCAGCCAGTGGCTGTTGCGGGACAGGACGTTCTGGGCATCTGCACGGGCGAGGGGCGGGTGTCACTGGGGGGGACAGCGCCCAAGCCCACCGCACCCCACATTGGGACCCGCTGGGGGGCACAGCACCGCTCACCAGTGCTCCCAGTGGGGCTGGGGTGCCCACACACTGCCCAGCTAGGACCGGGACCCCTCCCCTGCACCCCAAACCAGTGCTCCCAGCTGGGACCGGGACCCCCTGCACCCCATCCCAGTGCTCCCAGCTGGGACTCTGATCGCCCTGCTCCCCATCCCAGTGCTCCCAGCTGGGACCGGGACCCCTGCACCCCATCCCAGTGCTCCCAGTTGGGACTCTGATCCCCCCGCTCCCCATCCCAGTGCTCCCAGCTGGGACCGGGACCCCTGCACCCCATCCCAGTGCTCCCAGCTGGGACTGGGACCACCCCGCACCCCAACCCCGCGCTCCCAGCCGTGCCGCCCCACGCTCACCCTGGGGGTTCTCGAAGGTGAGGAAGAGGAGGGGGCCCAGGCGCTGGCAGCTCTGGACGGGGCCCCCCCCGGAGTGCCGCCGGCTCTCGAAGTAGAGGACCACCAGCTCCTCCTCCGTGTCGGGGGGGACGCCCCCCACCTCCAGCACCCCCGCCGCCATCCTGCACGGGCACACACACGGCACCCCTCGCCCCACGTCACCCTGCCTGCACCCCCAGCGGGGGGTCTGCCCCTCCCCCAGCCCCGGCGTGTCTCCACCCGGGACCAAGGACGCTCCCACGCATCCACGCGTGACCCCAAAGCCCCACGACCCCGCACCCACATCCCCGAAGCAAGGACCCCCTGATGCCCCCACACCCGCGCCGGCACAGGGTGCCCCCCAGACCCGCGGCAGGACCCACCCCCCAGCCCAGGGGAAGGGCCCACGGAGCCCCGCGCCCCCGAGGCAGAAACCCCCAGCCGTAGGGCAGGTCCCACGGAGCCCCGCGCCCCCGAGGCAGAAACCCCCAGCCGCGAGGCAGGCCCCACGCAGACCAGGGGCAGGACCCCCGCAGGCCCCACGCCCCCGGGCAGGACCCCCCACGCACCGAGCGC
This sequence comes from Phaethon aethereus, assembly GCF_964289735.1. Taxonomy (NCBI): domain Eukaryota; kingdom Metazoa; phylum Chordata; class Aves; order Phaethontiformes; family Phaethontidae; genus Phaethon; species Phaethon aethereus. The sequence continues at coordinate 246,717 of NC_138582.1, read as the reverse complement.
CGCTCGGCTCCGCCCCGGCAGAGAGCGAAAGCGAAAGAGGCCGGGCGGGGCCGGGAACGCGAAGGGGAAGTGCGGGGCGGGGGGAGTGGCCTCGTGGGGGGGCACACGGGACCGGCCCCACGCGTGACACGAGGACACGGGACGGGCCCCCGCGCGTGACACGGGAAAACCAACGGTGGGCCGAAGCGAGCGGCGGGGCGGGGGCGGGGGGGGCGGGCAGGGACGGGCAGGAGCGGCGCGCGCCCGGCCCCGCCTCCCCGCGCTGAAGCCGCGCTACCGCCACACGGGGGCGCTCTGCCGCGCGGACCCGCCCCTCCGCGTAGGCCCCGACCCTCCGACCCCGCCCCAAGGCAGTCGGGTGAGGGCGGAGCGAAGCGGACCCGACGTTGCCACACGGCCCCACCCCTCTCGACAGGCCCCCGCCCGAGAAGGGCGGAACTGACCCGGCCCCGCCCCTTCTGCTTTGGAAGCCACGCCCCTCGCGGAGGCCCCGCCCGTAGCGGAGCGGAGCGCAGCCAGCGCGGCCGCACGGCCCGGCCCGGCCCGGTGAGCGGGGGGGGTCCTGGCAGGACCGGGGAGGGGGGGTCCCGGCGCAGCGGACGGGGAGGTTGCCGGGGCCGGGGGGGGGGGGGGGCAGCACGGCGGCCCCGGCGCCGCCCACGAGCGCGGCTTCCCCCCACCCGCACCGCTCTGCCGCATTCCGCAGCGGGGCCGGCGCGACGGCGGCGGCGGGGGGGTCGGGGGGAGCAACCGGGGCGGGAGCGCGGCCCCGAGCGGGACCCCGGTCCCGCGGGCACGGGGGAGGCCCATACGCCTACCCCCCGCCCAGGGGCAGCGCTCAGGGGATTAGGATTGCTGCTGCCGTAAATAGGCCGCGCTGGGGCATTGCCCGGCGTCAGGGCAAAGCCGCTTACGGGGGTGCCCGGGAGACCGGCGGGGGGGCGGCAGCCCCCTGCACCCCCCTGCGGCGTCAGCCCCCGGCACCCCGTGCCGCATGCACCCGTGCTGCCTCTGCGCCGTGCAGCGCTGCACCCCGTCCTGCTGCACCCCCTGTGCCCTGCACCCCGTGCACTCAGCACCCCGTGCAGTGGGCGCCCCGTGCACCCCCTGTCCTGTGCACCCCCGTCAGGTGCACCCCGTGCTGCATGCACCCCCTGTGGCGTGCCCACCTGTGCCCCCGTGCTGCACCGGGTGCACCCTGTGCCACACACACCCCACACGGTGTGTCCCCCATGTGGGGTGCCCCCTGTGCCGGTGCCGTCTGCAGCCCGGGGTGCTGCGTTCACCATCCGCGCTCCGTGGCGCTGCCCACGAGGGTGTCCTTGCCCTCCCCCGGGGTGGTCCCTGCGGGGGGGCTCCGGGCTGGCAGTCCCAGGCTGAGCCGGGGGGCACACGCCCGCACCGCGGTTCTGCAGGGCAGAGCCCCCCGTTCCTCCCCGCGGCCCGTGGCACCGGGCCAGGGCATCACGCGGGCGGCTGGCTTCGGTTGCGCCACTGGCCAGGCAGGCTGTCCCTTGGCTGGGCCCTGGCACTGGCACTGGCTGCAGGCAGCCCTGTGCCCGGCGACGCCGGCGCTTTGCTGCGGCACCGGCTCCGGCACGTCCTGCCTGCCGTGGCGTGGGATTGCGCAGGGCTGGCCGGAGGCTCTGCCTGCCAGCTGCCAGCCCTGCGGGCAGCTGCCTGTCCCCGCTGCAGGCCAGGCCACATTTGTCGCGGCAGCACCGGTGGCGGGTGATCAACGCGCAGGGCCGCAGCCAGAGCCGCCATTCCCACAGACGCCTGATTTTGTAATCCCGGGCTCCACGCAGGATCGGTGTCCGCCGGCGGCTGGGCCCGGTGCTCCGGAGCGGGGGTGGCCCCAGTGCCTGCGGCAAACCCCTGCGGCCACGGCCCCGCTCACCGGGCGCCGGAGGTAGGGCCACGGGTCGCGGCACAGCACCGCTGCCGGTCCCGCTCCTTCACCGGTGGTCGCCTCTGGCAAGGGGAGCCCGCGCCGCCAGTGGGTGCCGGGCCCGGTCGGGCCCCGGTGCCCCGGCAGCGGGGCCCGCCAGGCGTGGGCAGCCAGCCATGCCAGGTCCGGGGGAGGTGGCGGCGGCGGCCAAAAGCGGGGCAGGGAGCAAGGCCGGTGAGGAAGGGCGAAGCAGCGGCCCCGCACACCGGCCCCCGCCGCCATGGCCGAGGCCTCCCCGCAGGGCCCGGGCCGGGGCAGCCGTGGGGGTGTCGCCATGGCAACGGCCCTGCCGCCGGGGCGGCCATCTTGTTCGGGCCCGGGGCTGCAGTGGGTGGGGGACCCCAGGACCGCCTGGGCGTGGGGTGGGTGGCTGCGGGGGGGTGATGATGGGGGGGGGGGTGATGACTATGGGGCCTGATGGCCACGGGGGTGATGACTATGGGGGGGTGGTGGCCATGGGAGTGATGACTGGGGGGGGTGTGGTGGCCATGGGGGTGATGACAAGGGGGGTGATGATAGGGGTGGTGATGACTGGGGGGGTGGTGGCCATGCGGGGCAATGGCCGCCCCGTCTGACCGCCCCTCTCCCTCCTGCCCACAGCAGAGAGGCGGCAGCCAGCCCGGGGGCAAGATGTCCCACGAGAAGAGCTTCCTGGTGACGGGCGAGGGCTTCCCGGGGCAGCAGCCGACGGCCCCCCCGGCCTACACGCAGCCCCCCTACCCTGCCGCCCCCTACCCCCAGCCCCATTTCGCCCCGGCGCCCTACAACCAGCCGGGCTTCCCGCAGGGGCCGGGGCCGTACCCCGCCCCAGCACCGTACCCCCCCGGGCCGTACCCCCCGCCGGGGCCGTACCCCCATGGCCCCTACGCCCAGCCGCCGTATGCCCAGCCGCAGCCCCTGGTCCCCGGGGACCAAGACTGTAAGTAACGGGGGGTGGGGAGCATGGGGGGCTCCGTCCCGGGGCGCGGGCGAGGAGGGGGTTGCCCCCCGTGGTGGGTGCTGACAGCAGCCTTGGGGGGGGCGGGTATCAGAGGAGGGGGCCCCACTTCGGCAGCGCTGGCCCCGTTTCAGCTGGGCAGGGGCAGGTCCAGCTGCGTGGCCGGTGCGGGCAGGCGAGGGGGGTCCAGCTGGTAGTGCAGCTCAGGGTGCCCGAGCGGGGCTGCAGGAACCCCCAGGGGAAGGGGTCCTCCCCCACGAGCCCCCACAGTCGAGCAGAGTGCCTCTGCCCACTGAAGGAGAGTGCCGGCTGTGGTCCTGGGGTGGCGGGGACGCTGCCCAGAGCTGTCGGCTCGGTGGGCACGCCGGCGTGAAGCCCGGCTGCGGGGGGCACAGATCTCTGCTCCCCCCAACCCCTGGGGCCCCCTGGCCCCCTCAGCCCCATCTCTCCTCTTCCCTCGCCGCTGCCAGCCGGAGCCGGGCCCCACCACGGGCTGTGGAGACCAGGCATCATGGTCATCCGAGTCGGTGAGCGGCCACCCCAGCGGGCAGGGGCAGGCAGGCCCTAGGACAGGGACTCGGTGTGGCGTGGCAGTGCAGGCAGCACCCCCCGACCCCCTTCACCTGCCCCCCCCATCTCCCGGCAGCCCCCCTGCACAGCACCTACCACGAGGACGGACCACCCTCCTACTATGACAACCAGGACTTCCCCACCGCGCACTGGGACGACAAGAGCATCCGGCAGGCCTTCATCCGCAAGGTGGGACTTGGCCGGGGGCGCTCCCTGGGCAGGGGCCGTGGGCTTTGGGTGCCCCACCGTGACTTGTCCGCGTCCCCCAGGTCTTCCTGGTGCTCACCCTGCAGCTGACTGTCACCTTCGCCTTCGTGGCCATCTTCACCTTCGTCAAAGGCGTGAAGGGCTTCGTGCAGCGCAATGTCTGGACATACTACATCTCCTACGCCGTCTTCTTCATCTCCCTCATCGTCCTCAGCTGCTGCGGGGAATTCCGCCGCAAACACCCCTGGAACCTGGTGGCTCTGGTAAGCGCCGTGCCGGGCTGGCGGCAGGCTCAGCTGCAGCTTCGGCAGCCCCAGCCCCATGGCCCTGGGGACGCCTGAGGTCCTGCGGGGTGCCCAGGGGGTGGCTGCGGGGATGGGGGGAATGGCTGGGTGGGTTTGGGGGGGACGGCTGCCTGGCTTGGTGAGAGCGGAGCCTGCTCTGGACTTGGCAAAGCCGAGAGCACCGTGCAAAGGGCATTGGGCACCGTGGAGGCGCAGCATCACCAGGCCTGGCTGGACCTGGGGGTGGGTGGCAAAACCAGGGGGTACAGCCGAGCCGGCATGATGCGGTGCCCGTCTTCTCCCCAGTCCATCCTGACCGTCAGCCTGTCCTACATGGTGGGGATGATCGCCAGCTTCTACAACACCGATGCCGTCATCATGGCTGTGGGCATCACCGTCGTCGTCTGCTTCACCGTCGTCATCTTCTCCCTGCAGGTCAGCTCTGGGGCTGGGGGCGGGTGGCTGGGTGACCCCGCTGGGCTCCCTGCCAAACCGGGCGTACGGTCCCCCCGGCTCCCGACTCACTCTGCTGCATCCCACAGACCAAGTACGACTTCACCTCCTGCCGGGGCGTGCTCATCATCTGCCTTGTCGTCCTCATCGTCTTCTCCATCCTCTGCATCTTCATCCGGAACCGCATCATGGACATCATCTACGCTTCCCTGGGGGCCCTGCTCTTCACCTGCGTAAGTGCCGGGGGGCCTCTCCTCCCCTGCCGCTGCCCCTTCCCTGTCTGCCGGATCCCTGGGGGCTCAGGCTGCGGGTGAGGGGCGCAGGACCTGGGCCCAGCTGGGGGGGCAGGGGGATGAGGGACCCGCTCGGGGGCAGTCGCTCGGTTGTGCGGGGCACTGCTGGCCTCCCCCCCCGCCCCGTGCCCGGCTCGGCGCCCCCCCGCCGACGTCCCCTCTCCGGCAGTTCCTGGCAGTGGACACGCAGATGATCCTGGGGAACAAGCAGCTGGCGCTCAGCCCCGAGGAGTACGTCTTCGCCGCCCTCAACCTCTACACAGACATCATCAACATCTTCCTCTACATCCTGGCCATCATCGGCAGGGCCAAGGAGTAGCGGCCCCGCCACTGCCGTGGCCCCCGCCCGCCGCCCCATGGCACGCGCCCCGGCTCGTGCCCCCCACGCCCCGTAGCCGGTTTTGTTTGGTGTTCTCCTCGCGCCCTCTTGTCGGTTCTCCCCTCAGTTTCTTTGACCCCAGCCACCTCCCCGGCTCCTGCCGAGCGCGGCTGCGGGGTCTTGCTGGGCCGGGCCCACGGGGTTCCCCGAGGCAGGAGGGTCCCTGGGTGATGGCTCTGTCCCTGCCTGCCTGCCGGGGTGCCGCAGCCGCCCGCTGCCCCTCCTGCCCCCCCAGCAGGCCCCTTCCCCCCGCGTCCCCCCTGCTGTGAATACGGCCTTTCCCCTGCCCCTTGCGTTGAACGAGGACGGGAAGCACTTTCTCCCCCCGCCCGCGGTGGAGCTCACCCCCTCCGTCCCGCTCCCCTCGCGCACGCGCTGCCCTCACCATCCCCGCCCCGGCCACGCGAGCAGGGTCCGCGCCGGTGGCCCCGCCGTGGGCTGCAGGCAGGGCTGAGGGCAGGGTCCCGGCAGCCGCGCGGGCAGGGGGGTTCCCACGTCGGACACTGGTCACTGGTAGAGCGTCCCTGCGGGGACCCGGCCCCCTCCCAGGGCCTGAGCCGCCGTCCCTGCCCGTCCCTGCCCAGGTAGCACGGGGGTCCCGGCTCCAGCCCCCTCCTCGTGTGGCTGAGGCTCCATTCTTGCCCCGTTCTGTGGCTCCAGCTCTTGCTGTTAATAAACCTCTGTCTGGTTGACCTCTGCCGGCTCCAGCTCTCCTTTCCCCGCCGGTGCTGGCAGGGCCCGGCACGGCCGAGCCTGGGGCTGCCAGCTCCCTGCCACAGGCAGGCCCCCCCCATCCCGCTCTCTGGGGGCTGCTCCCCCTGCCCTCCTGCCTGCTGCACCCCAGGCCCCCCAATACAGAGCGAATGTACCGAGCGCCCCAGTCCTTGGAGGGGCAGGCAGGCCTGCCTGCGCCCTGCCTGCAGCTGCCCCCAACCCCCCCGCTCCCTGCCTGCCGTCACCCATCTCCCCTGGGACGTTCCAGCCTCGGCAGCGCAGCAGTCGGGATCGGCCACCGGCGGCTTTCGGGGTCAGTCACCGGCAGGGATTTATTCAGCACCGGGGAGCTCGGCTGTGTCCACCACGCCGCCTGCCATCCTCACCATCACGACCCCCGGCTCTGCCGCCCTGGCAGGGCTGGGCTGCCACCCGTGTGCCGGCGGCGCCGCGCTCTGTGACCCCTGCTGGCAGCCAGCCCTGGCCCCAGGAGCAACCGTGGGGGCCTGGTGAGCAAGCCGGCCCCAAACCGCAGCCGTGTGCCGGTGCAGTCGGGGCCCGGTTCCCGGTGTGCCAGCCTTACTCGCAGAGCCGCGATGGTTACTGGCTTCGTGTCGGCGCAGGCGGACGCGCGGTGGCAATCCCTCACCGCTGGCACCCCACACGGAGGAGCTGCAGCGGTTTATGCTGTTACGTGATCGGCAAAACCAGGGGACACCCGCCCGAATTGACCTTCGGTGCTCGGCGATTACCGTATCGCTGCTTATATTTCAATCGGCCTCGCTTGCCATGTAAATCGCAGGGGGGCAATTTGCACAGACCTCAACGGAGCCGGCGGTCGCGGTCTCCCCCGGCCGCCTTCACCGCTCCCCCGTTACCGTGGATTTTGCCGCCCTCGCGCCGGTGGCTTTCCGGCGCCCTCGCTGCCGTCCTTGTGACAAGAAGTCCCCTCGGAGCCCCTCGTGTCGGCCCCTCCGCCGGCGGCTGGTGGTGAGCGAGGCGCGCAAAGTTACCGCACCCGAGCTGCGCGGCAGCGCCGTTACCGAGGCCTTAACCTACACACGGTGGCACTCGGTCTGCGCCGGCTCCCCGCCGCGGCCACAGGGGAGGAGCTTCACCGTCGCTGCGCTTGTGTTAGTCTCATCTTCTCGTAAGTACCCGCGGTCGTCGGGCGCCGTTTCCAGCACCGCTGCGTTACCGCCCAGCGCGTACAGCAGTCAACCAGGCGATCCTTACGGTGCCCGATAACTTCTTTTCCCGCGGGCTTAAACCAGGGGAGCCGGCGGTTACCCACTGGAGCCCTTCCTCGGGGCCACGAGCCGTGTCGTCCCTTTGCATCTCGGGGAGCGGTTTAGTCCCTTTCCAGATTTCTGGGTCTGTAGCGATTCCGCGGCTTTGCTCCACGCGCGCACAGCAGCTGGTATTTAAAATTGCGCGTACCCCTCCCCGGGGAGTTAGCACCGTATCGAGAGCCGTTCGTTCTGCAGAGTGATCGTAGCTCATTCGGATGTTTGTCCTCGTAGGGCTTTTATAGCTCCGTAGGTCTCACTTCTCATTTTCTCAGCTGCGGCTGAATTATTTATTACAGCTTTTTCTAATTCTCTACCTCCTAACCAGGGAGTAAAGCATCCAGCGAAGGAGCGAAATCCCGTGGGTCTGTCAATCCCTGGATTATTTCAGAGTCTCTTGTTTCCCCCACGGTAGGTTCTTAGTCACGCTTGAGACTCTAGTTGCTCGATTATTGTGTATTTGGAACTATGGCTCCGAGAACGCCAGTTCCGAACCAGTTTGGTGGCGAGGCCGTACGGGCACATCCCCGCCGAAGGGGTACCTCTGGGGTGTATCGTTAGGCAACCTGCATAATTTTTGGTGGAAATTGTAATTTCCATTTCCCATTCCTGATTTTCAGCGTTGTTGGCACTCTGAGTTGCATTTTTCCACAAACCACTCCGTGAGGAGGTATCAGTCGGTCCCAGGATTCCAATTAGCGGGAGCCCTTGGTTTGAGCGTTCTGGAACACGAGTACAAACCCAGCAGCTCGCCTTATTTGCCATCTGAACAGGTTTTTTTGGTAATAATTCAAAATGCATCTTCTTCTCCCATGGATTTCCTGGTTTCCCATTGTTTATCTTTATCCACAGGCAGCAGAGGAGTATCACCCCCGCTTAGTCCCTTCGTTCCTTGTCCAGAAATCTGGATATTCACACAAATACACTGGCAAAGCCATACAAACGATTATCAAAACCCAATGCAAAGACACCAGGCTTCACGGCCAGTCGAGTGCAATATATGTACTTTCTGGAGTCCCAACCGCAGCTCACTGAGGCCAAGAGAGTTCACCTTCACCTTCGCCTTCGCCTTCAGCTTCACCTTCACCCTCAGCTTCACCGCACCGTCAGCGGGCTGTTTCTGCAGAGATCCACTCCTCCCGCGGAGCTTTCTTCACCGGTGAAGGTTCCTGCGCACGGAAACATCTGCAACAAGGATAATAGAGCATTTATTATCCTTTATTTATTTACAAGAGCATTGCCTCTCCCTTTCCGTGCATTTGGTCCCTTCTTCCTGTCACTGAGGTCGCGGGATATGGTTCCCATCCCAAATTTCAAGCGGACCGACTCTTTCTCTTACTCTAGAGTAACTCAAGCTCTCATTAATGCTCTAGGCGGGACATCTACCCCCTTCATTTGTGTTTCCCGACGTAACCTCGAGACCTGTCTCCTTCGGGTCCGATTCATCCTTCCTGCCTTCCCTCGACAGCCACGCATAAGGTTTGGCCATCAGGCTGAAATTTGGTCTCCAGAGTGGCCCCGTCCAGCCGTGCCCAAGAGCCCTCGCGGCGCCTTCTCGGATCGCGGGAGCCGTCCGACAAGTAGCTTCCTTTCTCCCTGCTCCTGGTTTCCTTTCTCCCCGAGACTCCTCGAGTCCCAGGTGAGCTACAGAGGTCTGTAGTATTTGGGGCTTTTTCCGACATACCCGGTATCCAGCCGCTCCCAGGAAATGCGGCAAATCTACGGCTGCCGTTTCACGTTCCTGCTCGGTTCCCGCTCCTGCAAGTCTGCCGTCCACATACGGCAGCGGGCCGGTGGAAGGGTTCTTACCTTGCCGTTCTTCCAGCTCTTTGGCAAGAACGTCCCCGGACGAGGTTGCGCGGCTTTTGAGCCCGCGGGGCAGCGCGGCGCGGCAGGGTCGTACCTCCCTGCCGGTGGCGGGACTTGCCCGTTCGAGGGCGAAGACCTTCTGGCCTCCTTCTTCCAAGGGGACGCGGAAGGCGGCGGCGTTCAAACCTCCCGCTACGGTAAAACCCGCGTCGTCCCCAGCTGTGGCAGACGGGAAGGCGCCGGGGTTCGGTACCGCTGGGCGTGCGCCTGCTGTGACCTCACTAACTGCCCTCAAGCCCCGTGCCCAGCGACACTCTCGAGTTCGAGATTGGGGTGTCGGGTCCCGATCGGCACTCTCGTCACAAACCATACCGACCGAGGCGCTCATCGCTGGTTCCAAACCTCTTTTAGCTTCCAGCTTTATAGGGCACTCCTCCTTTCTGAGCGGTTGAGATCCCGGTTTTCATCCAGCCTTTACCGGGGCTGCGTTCTTGGCTCGTCCGGGCTTCTTGGAGGCCCCGGCCAGAGTCTCGCGGCATTCACCGCTTCCCCTGGGACCCTGGTCTCTTCTCGTCGGTCAACAGAGACGACCGAGCTCTCCACGCCGCCCCCGCGGGCACGTGCAGCCGCAGAGGCCTCTCGGAGAACGCTGGCTGCGCTTTCAACTCGCAGGACGGCTCTCGTCCCGGCGCCGGGAGGCGATTCCCGAGCCAAGGCAGTGTTTCCCGTTGTACCTCCCACGGGTTTTAGAAGCGGCCTGGGGGTCGCCTTCCCGCGACCCCAACCGTCGGCGCGTGCGTTGTACTTAAGGGCCCCTTAAAAGTAGCTACGGCCGAACGGCTCGCCCCGCTATCTGTCAGAAGATCCGTAACTTTGCTCCCCAGCTTTATGGGACGCCGGGGATCGGCCGGGGAAATCTCCGTTTTCTCCCCGGTCCCCTTCCTCCGGCGTCAGACGTCCCCAGCGTAATCAGGTCAGCGTCCGGTTCCAGCCCCCCCTTTCCCGGGGATTCAGGAGACAGCTGTTCTCTGTGGCCGCTGGCTTTTCCCGTGCCCTTCCCTTCCGCCGCAGCATCCCGCGGGGTCCGAGGGGCTCGCTGCCCGCCCGCGTCCTGCCCCGCTCCAGCCGCCCCTTCCTCCCGCTCTACGAGGGCTCCCGCCTCGTAGTTTTGCTCCTTTTTGCTTCTCTTTAAGCATTTCCCTCTTTTCTCCCCCACCCCTGTTTTCTGGACCTTGCAAGCTGTTTCTGTCAACCGAGACACAGACGTTCCTCCCGCCCCGTCCCGTCCCTCCCGTGGCCGCTCGCTGCCGATGCCGGAGGCCGGCTGCCCCAGGAGCGGCGTGTTGAACGTTTTCCCGTTAGCCTTGTCCCCCGGACGCCGGCAGCCCAGCCGCAGGCGGCCTTACAGAGTCCTCCAAAGGAACCGAACCCAATCCAAAACATCCGAGGGCGCTTCCTCTGGCTCCCGGCTCCTTCACGGATTTTGACAGGCTGTTAGGCTGTGGAACCCCGTGCTGAACTCCGTATGAAATTGTTGATACTGTTTTGATATCTCTTTAACATTTTTTCCCCGATTCCTCTTTTTGGGTCCCAGCCAGGGTCTTTGGCGTGTGTCCGTCTGTATTTCCACTTTTCACGTTCGGCGCAAGGCGTCACCTGCGGCTGGTGGTGAGCGAGGCGCGCAAAGTTACCGCACCCGAGCTGCGCGGCGGCGCCGTTACCGAGGCCTTAACCCACACACGGTGGCACTCGGTCCCCGCGGCTGGGAGGGAAGAGGCAGGGAGCCGGCGGCGCTGCGGCAAGGGGCTGCCGTGCCAGGGGGTGAGGGCTGTGCCCAGCCACGGGCGGGTCCGCGCCGGGCCGGCACACCGATGCCTACCTGCCGGGTGGGCTTGTCTCCCGGCGGGGCTCCCCGCCCGCCCTGGGCTCAGAGCCGGCAGCTCCCCGGCAGTGCCGGGGCTCGGGGCTCAGCGTGGCATGTGGCGCAGGAGAGCTGGCCGTGCCCGGGGACGCTCGCGGTGCCATGGGCTGGCGGCCGGTCGGCGCATCCTGCGGGGAGCCCCAGCGCTTTGCCGGTGCCCAGGTGCCGGCGCAGGGTGGGAGGTCTGGCCTGCCAGCCCCCGGCCATGCCCACGCTTGCCCTGGGGCTTGCAGGTGGGGTGGGAGACGGAGCCCCGGTCCCGGTCTGTCCTGGTTTCGGCCAGGGTCGGTCGAGTTAATTTCCTTCACAGAAGCCGGTGCGAGGCTGTTTTGGATTTGGGATGAGAAAATGTAGATAAGGTGCTGATGTTTTGGGTTGTTGCTGAGCAGTCAAGGACAGTCCAGCTCCTCGTGCCGGGCTGCAGCGAGCAGGCTGGGGGTGCACGGGGAGCTGGGGGGGACACGGCCGGGACCCAGACTGGCCAAGGGGATATTCCATACCATCCGACGTCATGCTCAGTATATAAAGCTGGGACGAAGAAGAAGGAGGGGGTGGAGGGACGTTCGGAGTGATGGCGTCTGTCTTCCCAAGAAACCATTACGCATAATGGAGCCCTGCTTCCCTGGAGAACACCTGCCTGCCCGTGGGGAGTGGGGAATGAATTCCTTGTTTTGATTTGCTTGTGTGTGCGGCTTTTGCTTTACCTATTAAACTGTCTTTATCTCAAACCATGAGTTTTCTCACTTTTACTCTTCCGATTCTCTCCCCCGTGCCACCGTGGGGGAGGGAGCGAGCGGCTGCGTGGGGCTTAGTCGCCAGCTGGGGCTAAACCACGACAGGTCCCACGGGCAGGCGCCGTTCACCGTCTCCACCCGCGCGCAGCGTGCCAGGCCGCACCATGGAAAAGGCGCCCGCAGCCTCGCGGCACGGCTATGCCGCGCTCCCCCGGCCGCACGCCCCCGGCTCTGCCAGGGCTGGCCCTGGCACGGCATCCCCTCCGTGTCCCGCTCTGCCCTGGCGGCCGGTGCCCAGCCCGGCTCCTTGGCCCGCTGGAAGCTGCGGTCGTGCCGGCACAGCCTCTCCAGGGAGGATGAGGAGGCAGCGGCACGGCACTGCTCCTCAGGGCCTTCAGCCGGCCCCGGCTCAGCCTCCAGCAGCTGCTGGTTCCAGAGCTCCTCCGGCAGCTGGGAGCCCCGGCTGCTGGTGATGGAGGGCGGCGGTCGATGGCCACCCCGGCACTGAGCCGGCAGGATGCCAGCACTGCGCTGAGGGTCTCCTCGACCGGGACCCAGCTGCTGGGGCAGCACGGTACCGGCGGCGCTGGCGGACGAGTTGGCTGTAGAGAAGGCAGAGCTGGCCAGGCTCACCGCAGAGCCGGCCGGCACGCTGGGCGTGCCGGGCCACCTGGGGTGGCAAGGGTATGGCGAGGGGCTGCCGGTGCAGCCCTCCCGGGGGTCCAGCAGCAGGCGGGGTTGGGCCGTGCCTGCCATAACAGCCCCTCATGCGCCAGCGTGCTGCTGGCCCGGCACTCACCGCAGCACGGCCACGGCTGCCTGGCAGGCTGGCGCTGGGGGTCCTGCATCCCCCATGGCAGCGGCACGCAGGGATCACGCTGTGCCCAGTGGCACTACCACGAAAGCCCACGAGCGCGGTGAGACGGGCCGTCAGTTCCGAGCGTGGCTGGGACGGTGCCCGCAGCTGCCGAGGTCAGCCAAAATCTGGCACCAAAGGGGTGCAGCCCTGCTGCCCTGCCCGCCCGCTGCCCTGCCCTTGCCCGTGGTGCCCCCCGTGCCCGCTGCCGCCGGGTGCCCACCGTACCGTCCTCGCAGCGGTCGAGCGGGTGCCGGCCGGGACAGAGCACCACGGTGCCGGGGGACCGAGTCCTGCAGCCCCACGACGGGGGTCCAGGGGGGCGCGTCCCTCTGTGACATCCCCTCGGAACCAGCCCCCCCCGGCACCCAGACGCCCCGGCTGCTCCCGGTGTGCTGTGGTGAGCCCGGGGCCTTCCCCTGCCCCCAGCCCTGGGGCCGCTGCCCGGCGCAGGGCATGCGTCGGCGTGAGCGGCGCAGCGCGGTGCCATGGAGCCGGTGCCCGGTGGCCGCGCCCCGCGCGCGGGGCTCTCGGTCTTCGCCTGCTACGACCAGCTGTGGCGCGAGATCCAGGCGCTGCTGGCGGAGAACGAGGAGCTGACGCGGGCCGTGGGGCGGCTCAAGGAGCAGCGGCACCTGCGACACCTCCTGCGCGGCCAGCCCGGCGCGGCGCCCGGCCCGGTGCCCCCGCTCGCCCCCGCACCCCGCTGCAGCGGGGGATGCTTCGTATTCCCCAGCCCAGGTGGGGGGCGCGGGCGGCCGGGCGGTGGTCCCGGACCGGCGGGTGCCGCGGCTGCAAACGCCCCCCCGCGCCCACAGGCAGCGCCCCGGAGCGGGAGCTGGCGCCGCTGGAGCAGAGCCCGATCTTCCAGACCCGGCACTGGGAGCCCCTCCGGAACCAGCAGCCCCAGGACAGCACGCTGCCCACGCCGAACGGCACCGACCTCAGCACCGGGCTGCTTTTGCCCGTCGCCGGGAGCAGAAGTATTTAGGGGGGATCCGGGGAGGGTCCGACCCCAACGCTCACGGGAGGAGGGGTGGTGGGCCGAGTCCCGTCCCGTCCCGTCCCGTCCCCGTCCCTCCACCGTGGCTTCGCGCCTCCCCGTGAGCGTCTGTGGGGCCGGCCGGCGCGGGCGGGAGCTGTGGGGGTGCGGTGTGTGGGGTGGGGGCACGGTGCAGGGACCCCCGGTGCTGCGGCGACTGAGACCACCCTCCTTGCCCGGGCAGCCCTCCCGTTGACCGTGCACGGCAGCCCCGGCCCCGACAGCCACCGCCGCTCCTGCCCCCTCGACGGCTTCGGCGCCGCCGGCCACCTCCCCAGCCACTGGCTGCCCCCCGAGCCGCCGCGGCAGCCCCCGGCATCGGAGCAGAGCAATCCCAGCCTGTGGCTGTCGGACCTGCAGGGGCCGGGGATCAGGGGCCCCCCGTCCCCCCTCCCGCCGGCCCTGTCCCCGGAGGAGCAGCCGCCGCTGGACCTGCGGCTGCCGGACGCCCGGCACAAGGAGCCCTGGCGGAAGGTGGCCCACGATGCTGACCGGCTTGCCTCCGGCCGCGACCCACCGCAGAGCTCCAGCCCGCGAGGTGAGGGCCGGGGCGCGGCACTGCCGGGGTGCACGGTGCCCCCGGGGCGCTGCGACCCCACAGCCCCACACTCCCACCAGCTCCACGGCCGGCGGGGGACGGTGAGGTCCCGGGTGAGCCGCTGCGGCCACCCTGTGCCGGGGACGTGCAGGAAAGCCAGGGAGCAGCAGCCCCCGGGGGTGCCGTGGCACCGTTAGCTTCTGCGCGGGCAGAGCCGGCACACCGGCTTTTCTGCCCGGCAGAGCTGGCACACGGCACCTCTGCGTGGGCAAAGCTGGCACGTGGGTTTCCGTCCTGCGAAGCTGGCACGCTGGCGCACGCGTCCCATCAAGCGAGCGCGCTGGCGTCTCTGCCCTGCCAAACCGGCACGCTGGCGCTGGCAGCCCCGCCGCGGGCCCACGGCACAGGGAGCCCCGGCGCTGGGCAGCAGCAGCAGCAAGGCCCAGCCCGGTCCCCGGGGTCGGGGGGGGCACGGGGAGAGGTCACGTCACTGCGGCGGCAGCGTGGGGTCCGCCCCGGGGCAGGGGTAGGCTTCCGACGCCGGCGGCTCCCCGCAGACGGCCGGCAGCCGGCGTGGGAGCAGCTGGTGGGCGAGATCGCCTTCCAGCTGGACCGCCGCATCCTCACCAGCGTCTTTCCCGACCGCGCCCGGCTCTATGGCTTCACCGTCGCCAACATCCCCGAGAAGATCATGGCGGTAGGCTGGCGCGGCCGAGCCGGGGAGCCGGGCAGCGTGCCAGCAGCCACAGCCCGGTGCATCCCGGTTCCCCTGCTGCTCGGGCACCCATGGGTGCCGGTGGGGCCAACCCTGCCCCGTCTCTCCCCGCAGACCGCCCTCGGCACTGTGCCGGGCGGCTTCGACGAGCAGCGCTGCACCGCCGCGGCCCGGCGCTACGTTGGACTGATGGGTCGTCTGCGGGCGCTGGGCTACAGCCCCACGGTGCACCCGGCCTTCGCCGAGTCCCTCGTCAACACCTACGGCATCCTGCCAGAGCCGGCCAGCCCCGACACCCACGCCCACCACAGCCCGGCCTTCCTGCGCCATGTGGTGACCGAGACGGTGCCGCCGGCGGCGCAGCCAGATGCGATGGTGCTGCTCGAGTGCCTGCAGGAGCTGGCGCGGGAGGACGGGCAGCCCCTCTTCCTCCCGGTGAGCGGCTGCGCCGGCCCCCGCGCCAGCACCGGACCCCGCGCTGGCCGTGCCGCTGCCAGCCGGAGCCCCGCACCGTGCAATAAACCTGCGCCAGCGCCCTCACCCTCGTCTGCCGGGGCAACTCCAGTGGGCACCGTGGGCACCACGAGTGCCACCGTCACCGCCACTGCTCCTGCTCGGGGACACCCCCGTGGCGGGCAGCAGCGCGGGGGTGCAGGCAGCAATGCAGCAGGCGAGGAGGGCTGCAGGCAGCGGTGCAGGCAGCCGTGCCGGGGTGGAGGAGGTCATGCTGCGGTCGAGGCCGCAGCCCTTTTCCTTTCGCTTACAGGCAGAGGAAGCCAGGCGGATGCGGAAGCAAGAGGCGGGAACCGGCACCCGAGATGCCGGTGGTGCCGGGGCGGGGGGAGCCCCGATGGCGGGGGGAGCCTCGTCCCGTTCTGCCCCTGCCCAGGATGTGCCGCTGGCATCCCCCCGTGCCGCGCGGCACGGCCAGGTCAGGGCCTCAGCAGGGGTCTCGCCGAGGCCGGCCGGGACCCTCATGCCGGGGTGTGCCAGGCTGTGCCAGGCTGCCAGCAGAGGGGCCGGGGCTGGGGGATTCGGGACCGGGGAGCCCACGGTGGCGGCGCGGCAGAGGGGCCCGGGCCAGGGTGCCGGGGTGCGGGGTGGGGGGACCCTCCCTGCCCGCAGCCGTGGGGCCACTCGCTGCTGGCAGCGGGAAGGGGAAATGGCAGCAGGAAACTGAGCAACGTGGGGCCAGCCCGCCGCAGAGGGAAACCACCTGCCGTGCCGTGCCGAGCTGTGCCGTGCCGAGCTGTGCCGTGCTGTGCCGAGCCGTGCCCTGCCGTGCCGTGCCCTGCCGTACCAGGCCCTGCCGTGCCGTACCAGCGGAGCCGGTGCCCCTGGAGGGGGGGCACACGGAAGCGCCTGGGTATGTGTGGGGGGTGGAGCCCCGTGCCGGGGGTCTGTGCAAGGTGAGGTGGTGGTGGGGTCAGTCGCACAGGCACAGCCCGGCCCGGGCGCAGCCGTCATGCCGGAGGTGCCGCGGCTGCTCCTGCCCCACCACGTACGGCCCCGTGTAGCTGGCACTGCCAACGTGGTGGAGCTGCGGCCGGGAAGTTTGCCTTCCCCAGGGTGGGAGACACCGGCTGCGCCAGCACGGATGCTGGCGGGAACGGGGGGGCACCCCGCCGCCCCCCACCCCACACCAGCGCAGCCGCAGGGTGCCGGCAGCGGCTGGGAGGGTGCCATGGGGGAAGGCTCCCCGAGCAGAGGGGCAGGTGCTGCTGCGTGTGGGGGCTGTGGGGTTTGGGGCCACCCCCATCCCCACCAGGGTCTGCCACCCCCCAGTGCCATGGCCCGGCAGCACCGTGGCAGGTTCAGGCGGGGCGGCTCAGCCCCGAGGCGCTGGCAGAGGCAGCTGCGGCACCTCCTTCGCTCAACCTCCCCCTCCTCATCCTCGTCGGCCATGGCCGCCTCCTGCCTGGTTCGGCAGGCCCCCGGCGTGCCCGCGGGCCGCGCCGGCAGGACGCGGCAGACAAGGGGTTACAGCCCGGGGAAGCCCAGTTGTGGGTGTTCACCGGCCAGGCAAGGTGCAGCGCCAGCAGCTCAGCGGCTGCCGGCTCCCCTGCCCGCCGCCGCTGCCCGACCCCTGCCCGCACGCTCCCCGGCCCGCGGCACCCCGGCACACAGCGGGCGGCCCGGCCCGGCCCGGAGGTGGGAGCTGGGGGCTGCTGCGGCTGGCGGCAGCAGGCGGTGTTTGCCACGCACCCACGGCAGGAATGCGGCCGGCCGGCCGGCCCGGGGCAGATGGCAGCTGGGCACAGCCAGGGCCGTGGCTAATTAGAGCCCCGTCTGGCCCGGTGGCAAGCGGATGTTTGTGACCTGTTGAGCTCCCGGCACCGGCAGCGGTGTGCCGAGCCCGTGGTGTACCGAGCGAGCGGTGGCCCCGAGCCGACGGTGGCTGCGAGCTGACGGCGGTGGCAGCAGTGCCGGCCCCTCCGGAGAGGCGGAGGCATTGGTGCCGTCGGCGATGGCCCCCAGCGCCATGGGGCGCGAAGGTGAGCGAGGGGGGCCCGGGGACGCGGGACGTGGCGCGGCCCCTGGGAGCGACACAGGCGGCGGTGGCGGGACGGCACGGGCAGGGAGCCAGCACGGGCAGGGAGCCAGCACGGGCAGCGCGCCAGCACGGGCAGCTTGGGGACTGCCTGGCCCTCGGGGAAGGGAGCCGCGCCGACAGCACCGCGGCACGGTACCACTCGCCCCCCAGCCACCGAAGGCCACCGCCGAGGGCAGGGCCGGGACGGGGATGCCGGGCAGCACGGCACGGGCAGTGCCTGGCAGCAGGGAGGGCTTGGCCGCCGCACCGTCCGGATCCGGCCACGGGGCAAACGCCGCCCTTGGCGCCCTGTGTGCCGGGGCAAAGCTGCCAGCGCGGCGGGGCAGCGCCCATTGCTGCTGCCAGCACTGCAGGTACAACCTTGCTGCCCGCTGCCGGTGCCGCGGGCGCGATGCCCACACTGCCCTGTGAGAACGCTGCCCGCTGCCCGCTGCCCGCTGCCCGCACCGCAGGGCAGCGCCCGCTGCCCCTGTGCCGGGGCTGAGCCTGCCAGCGCCGCGGGGCCGACGCACGCAGCAGCTGCCTGCACTGACCCGCTCTGGGTGAGGGCCGGGGGTGCGGGCACACTGGCAGAGCCCCGGTGCCGCCGATCGGGTGGTGCCGCTCCCAGCCGTGCCCCACACACTCACGCTCCCGTGACGGCAAATTACCTTCCCGTGGGAGTCAGGGATGCCCGAGCGGCCGGGAAGTGCCGGCACCTGGGCTGAGTCACGCCCCGCCGTGCGCGCCGTGGGGCAGAGGGGTGTGCCGGCCACTCACCGCGGAAGGGAGCCGGGTGCCGAGCTGGGGCCGGTGCGGTGGGCACCCTGCCCCACAGCCATGCCCCAGAGCAGGGGGACGCCCGAGGTCCTGCCCAGGGGACCCCCATGGTGGGAGAGGACGCAGAGCCGAGGCCCCACTGCGGGGCCGGGGATGGTGCTGGCCAGTGTGGCCCCAACAGCAACCTGTGCCGCGCCCGGTGCCTCGCGACGGGACGGAGCCAGAGCAGCCGCAGCCGAGAGCTCCAGTCCGGTGGGCGAGCGTGGGGCTGCCCCACAGCCCGGGGGAGCTCATACCCCCAAGCCAAGGGCACCCTGAGGCCCCCAGTGACCTCAGTGACACCAGCATCTCCAGTGAGCTCAGCAACTCCAGTGACCCCAGTGGCCCCAGCATCCCCAGTGACCCCGGTGACCCCAGAATCCCCAGTGTCCCCAGTGACCCCAGCACCCCCAGTGACCCCGGAATCCCCAGTGACCCCGGTGACCCCAGCATCCCCAGTGAGCTCAGCAACTCCAGGGACCCCAGCATCCCCAGTGACCCCGGTGACCCCAGAATCCCCAGTGACCCCAGTGACCCCAGCACCCCCAGTGACCCCAGCACCCCCAGTGACCCCAGTATCCACAGTATCCCCAGTGACCCCAGCATCCCCAGTGACCCCGGTGACCCCAGTATCCCCAGTGTCCCCAGTGACCCCAGCACCCCCAGTGACCCCAGTGACCCCAGCACCCCCAGTGACCCCGGTGACCACAGCATCCCCAGTGCCCAGCACCATCCCGCACTGGGAGCGGGCCGCGGGAGGGCAGGAGAGCCGGGCTGTCCGACAGTGTGGGGCTGCAGTCAGGCAGGAGTCAGGCAGGAGTCAGGCAGGAGTCAGGCAGGAGTCACCGGGCCCCGGGTGAAGGGGCAGGAGGAGGCGGACGGGCAGCGTGAGGTGTCGGCCGAGGAGCCGGTTCCCGGCCGGTGGCGTGGCCGTGGGGCATGGAGGCGCCGGGGAACCCGTCGGGCCAGGCTGGCCAGTCCCGGCCTCACCGGGACTCGCCTCGACGCGGCTCAGTCGCGTGCTGCGCCGGCAGCCGGCGGGGCTCCCGGGGACAGAGGTGCGGGGGAGGACGGCAGCCCCTGAGCCCCCGAGCCCGGCAGGCAGGTGAGGGGGGGCTGCGGGGTGGTCCGGGCGATGAGCAGCCGCAGGGGCACGGGTGGGGACGGGAGCCGGTGCCGGGGCCAGCGGGCAGATGCCGCCGGTGCTGTGCAGGGTCCCGGCTCCGGGGTGCGCCCCCAGCTGTACCTGCCTGAGGTGGCTTTGGGGGTCCTGGGGACGCCGTGGGGACCACGCAGGGACACGGGGGGGGTGCAGCAGCCCGGCTTCAGCCCTGCCGCTCCCCCCCCGCACCCTGCAGGTGCCTTCGCTCGGCGCCCGGCTGAGCCCAGGGACGCGTGGGACGGTCCCGGCCGCGGGAGGTTCCCACAGTGGCGGCTCGGCCGCGGCAGCCGGGACGGGGCGGGGGGGGTCCCGCTCCCGGCCGCACCATCCCCGCCACTCCTGACCCGGGGTCGCTCTCCCACAGGTCGTGCCAGCTGCACCGGAGCGCCCGGGCGGGGGCAGGGGGACGCCGCGCTCCCCCTCGGCCCCCTGCCCGCCCCCCCGGCGCCCCGGCCCCCCGCCGCCATGCCGCTGCGCGAGTCGCCCTTCCCCAGCCGGGCGCTGGCGGCCCTGGACTGCCTGGCCTGGGGGCTGCTCGCCCCCAGCTTCTGGGCCGTCAACCACCTCCTCGACCTGCAGCAGACGACGGCGGAGCGGAGGCGGCAGCGGCGGAGCCGGTGCGGACGGTGCCGTGGCTGCGCTGGGCGGGCGCTGGCTGGGCCGGCGTACGCCGCGCTGCTGCTGCTCGTGCTGCCCCTGGCCGCGCTGGGGCTGCTGCTGTGGCTGCCGGTGCAGGCGGTGCGGCGGCCCTTCGCCTACCAGTACACGGCGGGCACGGCACCGGCGGAGCCGTGGGACCTGCGGCAGCGCCGGACTTTCACCTTCCTCAGCGCCAACGTCTGCCTGCTGCCCAGCGGCCTGGCCAAGTTCAGCAACCTGGGGCAGACGCCACAGCGTGCCGCCTACATCGCCCGCCACCTCGCCCCGGCGCCGCCGGACCCCCCCAGCGCCTGGGCCGGCCTGGTTGAGCCGCGGCACGGTGAGGCCAACAGCTACGGCGGGACCCTCTGCACCCCGCCGTGGCCCGCCGGCAGCGTGACGGTGGAGGTGCCGGGGGAGGCGGCCGAGCCCACGCCGGCGGTGTTGTCCGAGCGTTTCCCGGCGGACGCTGACTTCGTCTGCCTGCAAGAGGTCTTCGACGCGGGCGCCGCCGCCTGCCTGCGCCGGCGGCTGGGCGGCACCTTCCCGCACGTCCTCTCCGAGGTGGGCGCCCGCGGGCTGCGGGGCGGCCGGCTGAAGCTGCTCGACAGCGGGCTCCTCCTGGCCAGCCGCTACCCGCTGCTGGCGGCGCGGTACCACGGCTTCCCCAACGGCGCCCGCGAGGACGCCCTGGCCGCCAAGGGGCTGCTGGCCGTCCAGGTGAGCGGGACCCCCGGCGCGGGCGGCGGCCGGCACGGCGCCGCCGGCTCCTGCCGGATTTCCCCGCTGACGTGCCGCGTCCCGCCAGGTGCTGCTGGGCTCGGCGCAGGGGCGGAGGGTCGTGGGCTACGTCGGCTGCACCCACCTGCAGGCGCCCGCAGGTGAGGGAGGGCCGCGCTCCCGCCCGCCGCGGCCGGGGGGGGGTCCCGGCGGTGCCGGGCGGGCGGGCGGTGATGCCGTGTCCCGCCCCCCCCCGCTCAGCCGACGCCGCCATCCGGGACGCGCAGCTGACGCTGGGGCTGCGCTGGCTGCAGCTCTTCCGGGAGGCGCAGGAGCGGCGCGGGGACGTGGTGGCCTTCGACGTCCTCTGCGGGGACCTCAACTTCGACAACTGCTCCCCAGGTCGGGGGCGCCGGGGCTGCGGGGCTGGGGGGGCCGGGGGCCCGTTGGGGGGCGATGGCGAGACGCGTCCCCCTCCCCGCAGGTGACGAGCTCAACCAGCGGCACCGGCTCTTCGAGGTGTACCGGGACCCCTGCCGCCGGGCGCCGGGGCAGGAGGCCCCCTGGGCCATAGGTGGGTCCTGCCCGCCCCCCCCGCCCCCCCGGGCACCCTCGTCCCCGGTGCGGCGGCGCCGGCGCCGAGGGAGGGGACGTGGCGGGGGTCCCGCTGACGGCCGTGCCGGTGCCCGTCCGCAGGCACCCTGCTCAACTACCTGAAGATCTACGAGGGCCCGTGTCCACCCCGGAGAAGCTGAGGAGGTGCCGGCGTGGGGACGCGGGGGGGACGTGGCGGGGGACAGCCGCAGCCCGGGGTTGGAGGAGAGGGGGCGATGCTGGCGGCGGGGGTCCTGCCACCCCTGTGCCACCGTGCC
Source organism: Phaethon aethereus (assembly GCF_964289735.1). Taxonomy (NCBI): domain Eukaryota; kingdom Metazoa; phylum Chordata; class Aves; order Phaethontiformes; family Phaethontidae; genus Phaethon; species Phaethon aethereus. Next base: position 225,280 of record NC_138582.1, on the reverse strand, counting down.
CCCATGTCCCTGTGCCACCGCGTCCCTGTGCCACCATGTCCCTGTGCCACCGCATCCCTGTGTCACCATGTCCCTGTGCCACCATGTCCCTGTGCCACCGTGTCCCTGTACTGCTGCGTCCCTGTGCCACCATGTCCCCATGCCACAGTGACCCCGTGCCTCTACCTCCCCATGCTACCACGTCCCCATCTCACCATGTCCCTGTGCCACCACATCCCTGTGTCACCATGTCCCTGTGCCACCATGTCCCTGTGCCACCGCATCCCTGTGTCACCATGTCCCTGTGCCACCACGTCCCTGTGCCACTGCATCCCTGTGCCACCACGTCCCTGTGCCACCGCGTCCCTGTGCCACCATGTCCCTGTGCCACCGCATCCCTGTGTCACCATGTCCCTGTGCCACCGCGTCCCTGTGCCACTGCATCCCTGTGCCACCACGTCCCTGTGCCACTGCGTCCCTGTGCCACCATGTCCCTGTGCCACCGCATCCCTGTGTCACCATGTCCCTGTGCCACCGTGTCCCTGTGCCACCATGTCCCTGTACTGCTGCGTCCCTGTGCCACCATGTCCCCATGCCACAGTGACCCCGTGCCTCCACCTCCCCATGCTACCGCGTCCCCATGTCACCATGACCCTGTGCCACCGCATCCCCGTGCCACCGTGTCCCCGCTCCGCAGGACCCTCTCACAGCCGGCGGGACGGCAGCGGTACTTGGCGGGCCCGATCCTCTCCAGCGGGCAGCCGGACCCGGCAGCCCCCCGCCCCTGGCAGGGCCGGCGCGTGGATTACATCCTCTACCGCCAGCACCACGGGCCCCTGCCGCTGCGCACGGTGAGTGCCGGCATGGCAGGGCGGGGGGTGCCCGTGCCCGCTCCGTGTCCCCCGCCCTGACGGCCCCTCTCCCCCGGCAGGAGGTGGCGGGGGTCTCCTTCATCACCCAGCTGGCCACCCGCTCCGACCACCTGCCCCTGGCCCTGCGGCTCGACGTGGGCCCCGCGCCCCCCTGAGCCGCCGGCGCGCACCCGGCGACCCCGGCACCAGAGCCGGCGCGACCCCAGCACCAGAGCCGGCGCCGGCACAGCTGGGGGTCCAGGCCCGCCGGCACGTGAGGAGGGTGCTGGCACCCGCAGGGGTGGCTCCCGGGCCCTACACGTGTTGGCTGCAGCGCCGCGCCGTCGGCGTTCCGTGGGGCTGGCGTGGGACGCGGTGGGGCTGCCGCGGCGCGCGGCTGGGCAGCGGTCCGGCAGCGGTCCGGCAGGGCTGGCGCCAGCCACGGTTTTAGCAATGGGAGCGAAATAAAGGCCTGGAGCGCAGCGGCCGGTGCTACGCCGGCCCCACGGCACGTGGGGGGCTGCCCCCCACTGCCAGGGCGGGGAGCGAGGGGGAGCGACGGGGCGGCCGGACCCCTTGAGCGGGTTGGAGGGTCCCCGCTGCGGGGGGGTGGGCAGAGGAGCCAGCCCAGGCTTGTGGGGCAGAGCTCCCAGGGGCTCAGTGGGGCTGGAGGGGGGCGGGAGGGTCCCTGGGCGCAGGCGGCGGGTGCCCCCGGCCCGGGTTGCCCCGGGTGGGGTCCTCCATGGCCACAAAGCTGTGGGTGCCGTGGGGTGCCGTGGGGTGCCGGTGGTACGGCCGCCTGCGGGCGGGGGGCTCAGCACTGGGCTGCGGCCTGTGGAGGGCTGAGGGGGGTGGGGTCGCCCCACACTTATGGGGTGGGCGAGGACACTGATGCCCTG
>NC_138582.1:177439-223351 GCF_964289735.1 Phaethon aethereus | reverse complement strand
TGTTGGATAACTCCCAAAGTAAGGCTGGGGGGGTGGTTGCAGCCCTTGGGAGCTGCAAGCTGAGACCTGCTCCTGGTGTTAGGGGATCCCTCGGCTGCCTCAGGAGCTCTGTAAGCCTTGGGGAACCCCGTAAAGCCGTGGCAAAGGCTTCCTTGGAGGGGAGATGGAAGATGGGTAACCCCCGCAGTCAGCGGTCTCTAGCTGAGCCTCACGTCTCAGCCGGGACATGAACCTTTACGCAGACGCGCTCTCGTCACTGCTCCGGTTCGCAGGAGGAAGGATAATGTGCTCGCATGCAGCGCTTGCTGGCCCAGGGACCAGGCGAACTGGCTGAGGTGCGGCGCGCTGGCTCGTCTGTGGGCGAGGCTGTAATTCTTGGCCGCCCTAGCTGCTGATGAACGCGTAGAAATAACGCGTGTATCTCTGACGCGGCTGCCTGCCAGGGTCCCTCGTAGCCAGGGCACCTCTCTGGAAGTCTCTCAGCCTTCCAGGGAGGGTCCTGGTGCATCTGCTATCCCGCGAGATGCTGCCCCGTAAAACAGCACGTCAACCATCTGCTTTCTGGAGGGGCTAAAACAAACACTGTCTTGTACCTGTGGAAAATCTAACTACGCGATCCGTCTCCTAGCCTTGCAGCACTTCAGTGAGAGCATCCAGGAGTACTTGGCAAACTTGGATAAGGCCCCGGACCCCACGGTCAGGAAGGACACCTTCTCAAACGAGATCTTCAGTGCATACGAAGTGCTCTTCAACAGCTGGCTGCAGCACCGGGAAGCCAAGGTGGGGGGACGGGAGGCACGGCAGGACCTCCCTCAGTGCGGAGTCGGGGGGCTGTTAGGCTGACGTTGGCCTCGCAGCATCTCAGCTGTGCCCTTTTGTAAGGATGAGGCCCCCAAAAGAGCAAGCCCCCGGCTCGGATTTAGGGCTGGGTCCTTTTCTCCTTGTGCCCTGCAGCTCTGCTCAGTTCCCTCCGTCCTCGTGTCCCATACGTGCAGAACGGGTCGCTTGCTCCCCGTTGCTGGAAAGCAGAGCATGGGGTGCTTCTGCAGCCCTTTGGGGGACAGCCTGGGCCTATGCCACAGCTGGGAGATGGCTGGCCATGGTCCTCTGCAGGCACAGGTGACGTCTTCGGGCGTCCCCCTGCTCTGCTGAGCACCCCTTGCACTTAGACGGGCAAAGCCAGCGAAATGCTGTCCCTGCCCCTGCGCAGAGGCTCCCGCGGGCAGCGGGCGAGCAGCTCCGTAGCAGTGGAGCGATGCTGCGGCAGGCTTGTCTGTCCGGGGTTTGGCCACGCTGTTAACGCGCCATCTCTCCCTGCAGCTGAGACTGGCCGTGGTGGAGGCTATGGGACCTATGAGTTACCTGATGCCCAGTGAAAAGCTGGAGGAGCAGCTCCCTAAGCTGATTCCAGGCATCCTTGCCCTCTACAAGAAGCACACAGAGGCCTTCTACATATCCAAGGTAAGCAGCTCGGAGTGTCACTGGTCAAGGGCCTGTCCCCAGCCCTATTGACTGGGTGCCTCGCTGGGGCGTAGGGTGGGTAGCGTACCTCTCCCCGCAGCCATGGGTTGGGCTGTGGTTCGGCGGTGCCGACAGCCATCCCTGAGTGCAGGAGGGATGCAGGAGGACCTGCTTGTCCCGGAGAGCAGCGTGTGGTTGCATGGGAAAGCGGCAGCAGCAAAGCGATCTTAGTCCTTTCCTTACTGACGGTCACACAGCTCACACCATGCCTCTGCCCAGCCGGACGGGGCTGCAAATGCCTTTTCCAGGCGAGATTCCCTCTCCCTGCGTCATGGTCCCTCTTGCTGCTGAGCCCAAGCCCGAGGTGGTTGTGCCCAGTGATCTGGGAGGATGGAGTCGGCTGCAGCCCGTCTCTGCTGCCATCTCCCGGCACTCAGCTGTGTGCCTGGTTCTCGCTGCGCAGCCAGCCAGAGCCATCCAACGGTTTGGGTGGGAAGGGACCTTCAAAGCTCACCCAGTCCAACCCCCACCATGGGCAGGGACGCCCCAACCAGAGCAGGGTGCTCAGAGCCCCGTCCAGCCTGACCTGGGATGTCTCCAGGGACGGGGCATCCACCACCTCTCTGGGCAGCCTGGGCCGGGGGTTCACCACCCTCAGTGTGAAAAATTTCTTCCTTATGTCTAGTTGAAATCTCCCCTCTTTTAGTCTAAAACCGTTACCCCCTTGTCCTATTGCTACAGGCCCTGCTAAAAACAGACCCATGGCTCGCAGTGGCCAGCTTGCCTCTCTTGTGGCCTCCTGCCACAGCATCGGGGGAAGAGGCAGCTCTCGGGAACGCCCGAGCTGTGTCCTTCCATGGAAGATGGGTTATGCCGCTCGCTGCTGCTGTAGTGTGTTCATGATCCCTGCTCTTGGCCTGCAGTCCCTCCCCTGGGGCTGGCATAGCACGGGGGTCCCGATCCTCTGTCCTGCTCCGGAGTCCGAGTCTTTTCCCGATGCTAACTGCAATCTGGTCTCTTCCCGAGCAGAGCCTCTGCCAGATCCTGGAAGCTTCTGTCAACATCGGCAGCCGCAGCCTCGACGTGCAGCTGGACTCTCTCCTGGGCACCCTGCACCCCCAGGTAAGGGCTGAGCAGGGAGCAGCCGCCCTCAGGAGGGTGCTGGGGGGAGGGTGGGCTTGTGTGAGGTGTGATGCCGGAGCTTGGCGTGGTCTGCAGGGCTGGAGGCTTCCCTGGATCAGCCTGAGGTCGGGGCGTGCAGACTGCTCGGCTTTTCTGTGCCCTGGTTGTGCCTCTCTGAGGCTCTCGGCTTCTCTGCTGCTCACCAGTGCTGTTGCCAGCTCTCGGGCTCTGGTACATGATATATTGAGGAGTCACATGCACAGTCAAGTTGTCTGAAGTGAGAGCAGCTCTGGCTGCACTGTTATGCAGCAGATTGAAAACAAATGCCTCGAAATCAATGGACCTTTTAGTTTGCTCTTTGAGAATAAGCGAGGGCATTGACTCGCCACGGAGCAGTGACCGTGCAGCAGCGTGCAGGAGCCCTTCTCCGGCTGCCGAGCCCAGACTCCTTCTCAGCTGCTCTTCAGCTGCAGGGGTGCAAGGTCTGTTGTATCGCTAAATTCTTAAAATCATGCTCCTGGGGCTGAAAACAGGTCTGAACACTTTTTTTTTTTTTTTAAATAGTTAGTTGACTCTGAGTCATGGAAGCGTCCAGCAGAGAGGCTGTCCTTTAAACTGCGCACTTTAGCGAAGTGACGCATAACAACCCCACGCAATAAAGGTGCCATTTGTAGGAAATGCTTCTTGCTGATGGGCTCAGACAGACAGAAGCTGCTCGCGGCTGCGGAGGGGCGGTTCTGGGGCTGCGGGATGTGGCTGGCTCTGGCTCAGTTGCAGACCAAAGTATCTTGTTGGCTGACCAGAGTAAGCAGATGCACGTTGTCCTTGCTGCAACGTAAATTGAAGTAAGAGCCTGAGTTGTTTTAATAGCACCTGGAAGGGCTGATGCATCTGTCGCAGATACTGGAGGAGGTGGCCAGCAGTCCTGGCTGGGTGGTGGGGCACGTTTAAACGACGGTGGAGCCCACGGCTCCCGAGTGGCCACCTCGTTCCCAAGCGGGCTCCCTGCGATGACTTAACGTGCTGTGAGCACAGGCAGAGCTCTGCTCGGCCAGCAAGCACCGCTCTGGGCGCCCGTGTCGTGGGGTGCTGCCACTGCCACCAGCCCAGGGCTTCGTCCCAAATCTCGGCACCACGCCTGTGCCAAGCACCCTGCTGCTCCGGGCTGGGTCTGCAGCCTGCTGGCGCCCGTCCCGGGTAATGTCCCTGACCGCAGCTGTTTCTCCAACAGATTTGTGCTCCTGCAGATCCGTCTGTCCCCCTGACTGTTAAAAATCACACGGAGGTTCTTCGATGCTTCACCGTCCTGGGTAAGGGACGATGTGGCGCTGCTGTCCCAAAGCAGGTCAAACCCCTTGGAGAGGTGGTGGGTGCGTTGCGCTGTGGCTGGTGTTCTTCCCAGTGTTTCCTGGTCCTATCCACGGAACGGAGGGATTTGTTCCCCTGCTCTCAGCTGCGCTTGGGGGATGTCGTGGGCGTTTCTTAGCCAGGTGGGGAGGTGGGAGGGAGGGAGGGGTGGTGGTTGCTGTCCTGGCTCTAGCCCACGGCCTCAGGCTTGCAGAAGGCAGTAGCTTTGCATGTCCCTAAGAGGGGCCGTCCAGGGAGAGCATCTCTTGCTCTTTGAGGAAGAGTATGGGGCCAGCTCCACTCCCCCTGGAGCTCCCTGCTGGCTCAGGCCTGATCGTCCCCTTCCAGGGACCTTCCTGAAGGCGCCTGGCTCAGCTTCGAAGGTTTCCTCAGGGCCTTTTGGGCTGTACCAGCCCACTGAGACATCTGGGGCCAGGTTCTGCAGCATGCCGTGCCTGCGGGCCGGGGGCAGCAGGCAATGATTGACTTCGGGGATACCCTGCTCATCTGAGCTCCTCGTTGCCGTGTCTCGTGTGCGGCTAACACAGTTGTTATTTGGGGCTACTGCAAACGTTCAGAGCGCAGTGGGGTGCCCTGTGGCCAGACTGAGCCAGATGATGGTAACAGGGCTGCCTCCCCTGATTTGGGCTCCCCTCGCCAAACGGCTGTGGCACAGACAGAAGCGTGTGCAATCGCCAGGAAAAGAGCAGTGGTGTGACAAGCTGCTGCTGAGTCACGGCTGGGTGACGTCCCTTTCCTGCTAGCGCTCGTGAAGGCAAACTGCAGCCGAGCTGCCTTTGCCTGAGCAATCTTCAGGCTACCCGGCCTCGGAGCAGCCCATGCCTCCCGAATGCCCCCGAGTGTTGCTCCAATTTCAGCATCCATAGGCTGGTTTTATTTTTAACAATCAAAATGTTTTGACAGAGGGGGCAGCACTTGTTGGAAGGTATAATTTAAACTCCTTCAGCTCCCAAGAGAGCGCAGGAAAAGTGCTGAAAGTGCTGGAGAAAAGCTCGGGTCTGGATGTGAGGAGGAGGATGGGCCAGTTAGCCTGGCTCGTGGGCTGGCATGGCAGCAGGCTGCTTCCCCGGGGAGCTGCCTGGCCCGGAGAGGAGGAGCGGTGCTTTCCCAACACGGTTTGATGCAGCAGGCAAAGCCTTGCTGCGCGTGGCAGGCACGCAGCCCCCCGTCACATGTGGGGATACGTGGGGCGGGACGTCCCCACATAGGGGATGCGGTGCCCGCATCCCAAATCTGTGTGCCGTCCCCGGGGCGATGCGCGTCCGTGATGGTTTGTTTGGCTCCTGCAGCCTGTTCCTTCCCTGATCGCGTGCTGGCCTTCCTCCTCCCGAAGCTGGAGAGCAGCAACGAGAGGACCCGCGTGGGGACGCTCCTCATCATGAGGCAGATCATCAACAGTGCCCGTGAGTACCGGGGCGGCTGCCCCATGGCTGGCCACGGTCCCTGTTGGGGTCCTGAAGCCGGAAGGTGTGGAGGGTCTCCAGACCAGGCTTTCTCCTTTCTCCGATGGGTCCCTTTCCATGAGTCCCCTCGTTCCCCTGCTGGGACCTGGATGAAGAGACAAGCCCACCCTTGGCTGCAGGGTCAGGCGAGAAGGAAGCCAGTCTGGTGGCCCGGCCAGCCGGGAAGGGGGTGAGGGACAAAGCCCTCACGGTCGGGGAAGGGGGATGTTTGGGATCAGCAGCGCTGTCCTTGGCAGCTCAAGAGCATCACCGAGCTTCACAGTCTGTCTGCTTTTTTTCAGCCTCTCAAATGGAGATTAAAAAGCCCTTCATTCTTTCATCTATGAAACTTCCCCTGCAAGACAGCAACAATAAAGTAAGCTGAGCTTCTGCTCTTCCAGAGGTACTTCAGGGGTGGGGGGTTATTTCTGGGGCCCTGCACAACCGTGCCTCTGCCAGCCCGGCTGCCCTCCGCCGCCTCCTGTTGCTCACCTCTCTCCTGGTTGGGGTTTTGGCAGTCGCCAACATGCCCAGAAGACACCCTCCCAGCAACAGGGGAGCCCACGGGGGCTCGTTTTCTGTCTGTGCCCTGTGCAAAGAGCACGTCTGAGTGCAGGCGGCCCTTCCTAGCAGGGAGTCTCGCCGCCGTGAAGCGTGGCCCTGCCTGGGGTGCCGCATGTAAAGAAAACGCGCGGCCCTGCCAGGAGCACCGGGCTGCTGGTGACTCGGCTCTCGTGTGTTCGCAGGGCGCGTCCCGCTTGCGAAACACAAACTTTGTTTTGCCAGACGTAACCGCGTGCGGCGGTGGGCTTCTGTCCCGTCCCCTCTGGCTGACCCCGCTGTCCCCTGCGGTGCCTGGCTGCTGCTGGCAGAGCCCAAACCCAGTTGAAGGGCTGTGTAGGACCCCTAATAACGTTCCCCGCTGCTGAGGAGGAGGAGGCGGGGAAGGGCCGCCGTGAGGCAGACCCTGCAGGAGGCAGAACCCCCACCTGGCTCGCAGCTTCCCCCCCTCCGCCCCGTCCCAATGCTGGTGCCGCTGCTCTGCCCGTGCAGGTGAAACGGGCCGTGGTGCAGGTGATCAGCGCCATGGCTCACCACGGCTACCTGGAGCAGCCCGGCGGGGAGGCCATGATGGAGTTCCTAGTCCGCCAGTGCGCCCTTCCCTCGGATGCGGTAAGCACATCCAGGCGGGGTAAAACTCCTAAAGAAAGGTACCCGCCAGGACTGGGCGAGTCCCTGTCAGTAGCGGTGTGTGCCTCTGGCTCCCTGCGGCACCAATTTAGGCAGACCCGTGGTGGAGGTAGCCCAGCACCCGGGTCTCTGGATGCGCAGCGCATCCTGCAGAGCTCTCCCATCCAGCCTCGGGCTGCCGCTCCCCTCAGCGGAGCAGTGTGGCTGGCAGAAGCCTGCCTGGATTGCTTCTCTTCACTTGCAGCCTTGACCCTGAGCCCTCCCCAGGGCAGCCCTTGCTCTAGGACCAAAGTGTCCGAACCGACTATACCCTCACAGTTGTGCCTGTGTGCAGGCTCCCCACCGCAGACCCTCAGGATGTCCCCCTTGCCATCCCCACTGCCCCAGCCCTCGTGCAGCAGCACTGCAGCTTCCTCCCCATCTTTCCCTCGATGCCGTGTTGTGGTTCCAGCCTCTGGAGCAAGGAGGAGTGGGGGCAAACCTTGAGAGCGGGAAAGATGCCATTGGGTCCGCTGTCCCTCCGTCCGAAGGACGTCATCCAGGACTTGGGGGCTGCGCTGGCAGGACCTCCACCTCCCACCAGCTCCGTGCCCTGCCATGTAGCCAGGCGGGGTCAGGCTGGTGCCCTCTCGGGTGGGTGGGAGGCTGGCTGCCTCCAGTCCTGCTTGTCTAGCTGGGCTGCAGAGACGTGGGCACAACTAAAAGCACCCTGGGGCTCATCCCTTTCCCCCTCGAAGTGGAGCAGGGGTGATGGTTTGGGCTGCGGGAGCTCTGCAGCACCTGAACTCCGTGGGTAAAGCTGGAGTATGTGCTGGAGATGGGCCAGGAGACTTTTGGGTTCTGCTCCTTCCTTCTGGCGTGCCGTTTGCCGGGCGTGCCGTCTCGACGGCTTGGGAAACATGTTTGCTGAAGGATTCACCCAGAGCTGCTCCCACCTGCCTGCGGCTGCCGGCCCTGCCGCAGCACCTGTGCTGACCTGCGCTTTCCCTCTCTTCCAGCAACCCAAAAAGCAGCCACTGGATGTCGATGACCTCACTAGTGACAGCGTCCAGAGCATCAGCGTCAATACGCTCTTTCTCCTTAGCACGACTGTTGACAGGATGAACAATGTGAGTCTGCACAGTCGTCACCTCTGGGGCGGTTGGTGTTGGCCCCAGAGCCACCGTCCGTGCACCGGGGGTCCCACACTGCCCTCGGCACAGCCCGTGCCACCCGTGTGGCATGCAGGACACCTCGTCTGCCGGGCCAGATGGATTGTGACCGCTCCCAACCCTCGTAGGGGCTGTTGCCACCATCCCCTCCCCTCCAAGTGCAGGGCTGAGGTTTGTTTTGGGAAGCTCCTCCTCCCCGACGACCCAGGGACTCCCACCCCTTCCCGCAGGCATCTCTAAGGCTGCAGCAAGGCAGTGGTGCTGGAGCCCTCAGCACAGGAGAGACACGGACCTGCTGGAGCGGGGCCAGAGGAGGCCCCAGCGACGCTCCGAGGGCTGGAACAGCTCTGCTGGGAGGACAGGCTGGGAGAGCTGGGGGGGCTCAGCCTGGAGCAGAGAAGGCTCCGGGGAGACCTTCCTGCAGCCTCCCAGTACTTAAAGGGGACCTATAAGAAAGGTGGGGACAGACGTTTCAGCAGGGCCTGTAGCGATAGGACAAGGGGTGATGGTTTTAAACTGAAAGAGGGGAGATTTAGACTAGATCCAAGGAAGACGTTTTTGACAACGAGGGTGGTGAACCCCCGTCCCAGGCTGCCCAGAGAGGTGGTGGATGCCCCGTCCCTGGAGACATCCCAGGTCAGGCTGGACGGGGCTCTGAGCACCCTGCTCTGGTTGGGGATGTCCCTGCTCATGATGGGGGTTGGACTAGATGAGCTTTGGATTTTCCCTTCCCACCCAAACCATTCAGTGATTCTATGAAAGGGAACACCCTGGGGCTGGAGGTCTGGTGCTGCCGGAGCGCAGCTCGGGCAGTGGAGACCTCTCCCTTCCTGAGCAATAGCACTGGCTAAGGGGACTCGGGGATTTTCCCCGTCAACAGAAGGCCTTTAACCGGGCATCTCCACCTCCTCTCCCTCTCGGTTCCGTGCTCCGATGCAGGGTCTCCATCCCGCAGCCGGGCTCTTGCCGGCTGTCCCGTACCGGCAGGCAGGACGAGTGTCTTGCTTCCGTTCTCCCGGCAGGTTCTGTGGCCGTTCCTCCTGGAGTTTGTGACCCCAATACAGTTCACCAACGCCCTGACCCCGCTCTGCAAGAGCCTCATGTATTTGGCCATGAAGAAGCAAGAAGAGGGAGAAAACGCGTCCCTTATCCGTTACGACCTGAACGGTGAGTGCTGGCCTCCCCCGCAGGCGCTGGGGTGCTCGAGCCTGGCACCCGTCTGCGAGACGGGCAGTCGCCGGCCTGCTTCGTGGGCGCTCGGTGGGAGATGCTGCCTCATGCTTTTTTCCTTTCTGTTTGTAGCGAACCTGCCTTCGCCCTATGCTCTAACGACGAGGCTGCTGGTAAGTGGCCTGGAGGCAGAGCTCTCCCTTTCTCCAGTTACCGGCACACCCCGAGAAAGCATCCCTTCCCATCCTGTCCCAGCTGGACTAAGAGAAGCCTGCGCCGAGCCAGCAAACGGGCAGGGCGAGTGTCCCCCGTCACCTTGCTGCTCCCGGCAGAGGTGCCCGTATCCAGAACCGCTGTGCACCCCCATCCCCTCCGCACGCAGCAGCATCTCCGCGTAGGCGGTGGAAGCGCAGGCTCCCTCTTAGATACCCAGAGCCGCGTAAGCGGGGCGCGCTGCCGTGCGGATCCCCGGCTGTTCTTACAGGGCTCGGAAAACCTTGGCGCTAGGGAGGCTGGGGTTTGCTCCCCTCTGCCCGGGGATGAATCCGGGGTATGGAGGGATGTTCTCTGCTGACAATATTTCTCTGTCAACAGCTGGAGCAAAAGGAGGAAGCTGTAGCTTTGTTGAGGCGTAGAGATCAGTCGCCTCCCAGTACTTCATTCCCGTGTTTATTGTTTCATGTTTTCTGACTCACAACCTGGAAACGCCTTTCTCTGCACTGACAGCCTTTGTTCTGTCCCCAAACTTTCAGGTTGTATCTTCACAGCCGTACGTAGGAGACTGCCGGGGGATGGCTGCCCTGCGTCTGCTGAACGTATTGCATTGCAGTATCCACCCCGCGCTGGACCAGCTTTGGAGCAAGAAGGTCCCTCTCCTGGTGGAGCACATAGAAGGTAGGAAGGGGCTTCTGCTCCTGAGGAACTGCTGGAATCACCTTCTCCAAACTGGACTGCGTGTGCCCAGACACTCGGGGGTGTCTAAGAATGGGGTGGGGTACTGCCCACATGCCTGATGACCCTCAGTACACTGGAGGTCTCTGAAGAAGTGCCGTTTCCGATTTTAATAAGGACTTTAATCACCCTGGCGCCACTAATTCCTACCGGGAGTGCCCTTGTGTCTCAAGCGGTTAGCCCCGCTGCTGTGTCAAGCACGCACCGCATTTGAAGAGCGGTCTGCCCCCGCTGCGTGAGGTACAGCCAGGATGAGAAACCAGTGAAACAAATGTGCTTTCTCCTAGAGAACACGGAGAAGTCCCTGTCCCAGAAGGAGTGGGAAGAGAAGCTGCTGCTGGTAAGGATCCCTGTGCTGGGGAGGCAGCGGGGCAGTGGGAGGGCAAGCGGCAACCAGCTCCAGAGCTGCCCTCGGCTGGGCTCGCCAGGGCTTCGCGCGCAGGAGAGCGGCACGGGCTGGCTCTGCAGAGGCAGGCATTTGCCTTTGCCCACCCCGACCGCGGTGGCAGAGGTGGTCACCCGTCGTCATGCTGCCGAGTCTTCTCGCTTCAGAAGCGGAGATGCAGGTCAGCGCAGAGAGTGACTTGCGGTTCCAGCAGGGAAAGATAAAAGCGAACTTTCAGGCTTGCTGGTGGGTCAGAGATGGCAGTCCCGGGAGTGTCTCTCCGCTTAATTGGAGAGCCTTAAAATAGGGCATGGAGAAGCAATTAAAACTGGGCAGGGCTCATCCCGCTCCTCTGATGATGGCGGTGTTATTTGGGTGCAGTTTATCTTGGAAGAAACCTGGCCCTGAGGAAGAGGGCACGTTTCTGGAGTGGGGGGAACGGCCGTGTGCTGGCAGGATCCGTGCTGGGGCGGGCAGGTTGCCCTCCGAAGGGCCAGGCAGCCTCCCGTGGAGGTCCCAGGGGTGCATGCTCCCTCGCTGGGGGCAGGGCTCCGGGTATGTCCGACGCCAACCCCCCGTGTTTTATTCGTTGCACTGCTCTCGCCTCTCCGGGCCAAGACTCCTCGCTTAGCCAGGAGCAGGTTTGTTAGGACGCCCGCGGCTGACGGCTCTTCCTCCCGCAGTTCCTCCAGGAGACGCTGGCGGCCGTTTCTGACAACACGTGGATTTGCCATTTTGTCACGGAGATGTGCAGGCAGCTGAACAGCTACAACGGCTTCCTGCTGGAGAAGGTGATCGTGTGGGGGAGCGGGGGGCATCGAGGGGCTGGCAGCGCCCGTGCTGCCGCAGTGTGTTAGCAGGGGCAGGGCCCGTCCAGCCCTTGATCGTTCTATCAACAGCTTGGTGCTGGGAAAGGGGCATTAGGAGGGAAGAAGAAGGTTAGTGAGGTGGCTGGATGGGCTTGAAAACGAACGACTGATCAGTCCAGAGCCAAATCGCTGGCTCGAGAGGTCCTGGCCAGGCTGTGTTGCTCTGCCTGTGCCGGTGAGACCCAACTCGTGATCTCCGCAGCTTGCGTTACATCTGCTGTGAACGGGTCTGTAATTAAGCTGGGTGAGAAGCGAGCTGAGCCAGAGCTCTCTGAGGCAGAAGAGAAGGAACCGAATGACCCTGTTTCCGACTGTGCCGGCGCAGGGGTGTGCTGCGAGTGCTAACCTCCAGGCTGGCGAGGCAGAGGACAAGGGAGGTCTTGCTGTTGTGGGTCGGGAGGGAAGAGGTCTCCCGTGTGCACGCCGAAGGACTTGGTGCTTCTGCAGGGGTGTAGGAGCAGTCGGAGTTGAGCCCGGCTTGGCTGGTCACCGGGGGCTGTGGAGGCATCTGTGAAAAAATCTGTATTTGTGCTCCCTCTGTCACGGTGACTTGGTTTCTCTCTGGGCAGGAACAAGGGTTTTGTTATGAGTGTTCCTGGCGCCGGTGGGTGCAGTTGGTTCAGTGCCCTTCCGGGGTTAACGGCGTAGTCTGACGCTGAGCTGCTGGTCAGGCTTAGCAGAGCACGCCTTGGTGGGGAGGCTCTTCCTCGGGCCGAACGCCACTCTGTCCCAGTGCACCCCGGTGCTCCGAGCGTCCCAGCTGCTTACGGCTGGGCTCTGACCTGCACCTTTGCTTTAGGGCTCGAGCCTCCAGCGTGCCGCGAGGAGCGATCCGTGCGTGACCAAGCTCCGTCTGCCTCTGGGGGCTCGGCAGGGTTTCACGGGGTGGTAACGTTCCCCTTGCTCTTCCAGAACTTCCTGTATAAATGCATTGGAACGACGCTTGGGGCGTGCGCCAGCAAAGACCTCGTGCAGAAGCAGCTCCAGGAGCTCCTGGAAACAGCCAGATACCACGAGGAGGCAGAAAGGGAGGTGAGGAGGGGTTGTGCCAAACATCCCAAGGGTTATCCTGGTGGACCAGGAGAGCAGTCCTACCATGCTGACCTTTCTTTTCTGGTCCCACCATGCCTGGCCTGGGCTTGTACCTCCTGGAGAGTGGCTTGTAGGGTAGGTTGCAGCGTCTGGGTGAATGAGCCCAGAAAAGTGAAGAGAGCCCACCTGCAGCAACCCAACGGCAAGGGGGCTCCGAAGCTGGGCGAGAGGCAGGGCGTGCCTTGGGACGCTGTCTCCGGTGGCGCGTGGCCCCGGACGGGGACAGGGTGCTGTTTGCCAGCCCTGAGCATGCTGGCAGCTCTGCTTCCTCAGGGGAGTCGTAGAATTGACTTGTTGAATGGTTTGGGCTGGAAGGGACCTTTCAAGCTCACCCAGTCCAACCCCCACCATGAGCAGGGACATCCCCAACCAGAGCAGGGTGCTCAGAGCCCCGTCCAGCCTGACCTGGGATGCTCCCAGGGATGGGGCATCCACCACCTCTCTGGGCAGTCTGGGCCAGGGGTTCACCACCCTCGTTGTCAACAGTTTCTTCCTTAGATCTAGTCTAAACCTCCCCTCTTTCAGTTCAAAACCGTTACCCCTTGTCCTGTCGCTACAGGCCCAGCTAAAAGCCCCATCCCCACCTTTCTCCCCAGCCCCTCTCAGCCCTGGCAACTGCAGGAAGGTCTCCCCGGAGCCTCCTCTGCTCCAGGCTGAGCCCCCCCAGCTCTCCCAGCCTGTCCTCCCAGCAGAGCTGTTCCAGCCCTCGGAGCGTTGCTGGGGCCTCCTCTGGCCCCGCTCCAGCAGGTCCGTGTCTCTCCTGTGCCGAGGGCTCCAGAGCCGGACGCGGCACTGCAGGGGGGTCTCCCCAGAGCGGGACAGAGGGGCAGAATCCCCTCCCTCGCCCCGCTGGCCACGCGGCTTTGGGGGCAGCCCAGGGCACGGGTGGCTTCTGGGCTGCGAGTGCACGTTGCTGGCTCGTGTCCAGCTTTTCACCCACCAGGACCCCCGAGTCCTTCTCCATGGGGCTGCCCCCCATCCCTTCATCCCCAGCCTGTGCTGATCCCGGGGGTTGCCCCGACCCCGGTGCAGGACCCTGCCCTTGGCCTTGTTGAACTTCATGAACGGACCCACAGATCCTTTGGTGCAGGTTTCGGGGATGGGGGTGCTGTGACAGCCCGGGATGTGTTTGGAGCTGCTCGGGCTCTGTTACTGCCAGGTGCCATCTCGTGTGCAGAGCTGTCAGCGCTGTCCTGTCCCCGGCAGCCTGCCTGGCTCTGCTTGTGTGACAGCCCAGCGAGCGTCTGCGTCCTGCCAGAAGGGGCTTTTTGGCTCCTCCTCCATGCTTGGGCTGTGGCTCGCGTAGCCCCACAGGTTTGGAGAGTTAAGCCAGAGCCACAGGGAAAAAACAGTTTTTTCTAGCTTTGGCTGCCTGCCCTGGCTTGCCGTGGGGTCAAATGGGCTCGGTGCCCTGCTTTGACAGCCAACTGTTAAATTAGCGTGGCTGAAATGATGAAATGTTCCCATCTTCCATGCTGCAGCGTGAACTCGTGGCTCTGGTGTGAGGTCTTTCTCCCTCGGACCCTCCAGGGTTGCCACGTCCCTGTGGCGGGGAGGGGACCTAGCTCTTCCCGCTCCTCTAGGCTGGAGCCCACCGAGCTGGTGTCACCCTGGGGGCTGTGGCAGTGCCCCCCCCTGCTCTCCAGAGCATTTCCAGGTGGTGACACGTTTCTCTAGGCTCCAGCAGTTCTTGGCTGTGCCAGGATGATCTGGTGACATCTCTGTCTTCCTGTGCTGCGCTCCGCCGAGCCTCGCACCCACCATAACATCACAGCCCTGCTGCTGCCATCGCTGGAGCAGCTGGGGATGCTGCTCCCCCTTCCCTGGGTAACCTCCAGCGCACGTGCTCATCATAGAAACATTGAATGCTTTGTGCTGGAAGGGAAAATTCCAAGCTGACCCAGTCCGACCCCCACCATGGGCAAGGACGTCCCCAACCAGAGCAGGGTGCTCAGAGCCCCGTCCAGCCTGACCTGGGGTGTTCCCAGGGACGGGGCATCCACCACCTCTCTGGGCAGCCTGGGCCAGGGGTTCACCACCCTCACTGTTGAAAACGTCTTCCTTAGGTCTAGTCTAAATCTCCCCTCTTTCAGTTTAAAACTATGACCCCTTGTCCTGTCGCTACAGGCCCTGCTAAAAAGTCATCTGCCTGCGGATGGTTTGCAGCATGTTCTTCACTGCCAGCTCAGACCCTCCCTCGCTACCCTGGAGCTGAGGTTGGGCTTGAGCTCTTCCTGCCCATCCCGGCCAGATTCGTGCTCCAGCTTCGCACTCCCCCCAGCTCTCCTTTAAACTCGGCCGAGCGGGATGCCCTGCTCGGCCGGCGCTGCCGCGCTGTGCTGCTCTGCTGCGCTGCCGCGCGCTCCCCTCGCCTGCAGCTGCCTTTAAGTGCAGTGCAAACACAAGCTAACGGTGCCTGGCTTTGCTCCAGCTTATGCAACTCTGTCAAGGGCTGCCCTTGAATAAACTGTTTATGGAGTTTCAGCCCAGCTTGCTAGTCCTCCTGGAGGTAGAGCAGAAAGGCAGGACCTGCTAAGCCTGCTTTGCTCTCACTTCCAGCCGGAGCGCTCGACCAGGCTGCCGTCTCCCGCAGAGCGGCTGACATCTGCCCGCTGGAGAGCGTGCCGTGTCTGTCCTGTCCCCACGGCTCTGCTGGAGCTCTGTCCCAGCCTGTCACCCAGACAAGGACGGCCTTATTGTGCCTGTATCCCCTGGAGGCACTTCCCTGCCCTGGGAGAGGGTCGTGCTGGCTGCCAGGCTGCTCCCAGCTGGGCACGGCTCAGGTGCCGGGAATTAAACCAATAAACAGGCTCTTTTTAAGTGTCAGCTGGGGCTGGTGAATTAATAGCTTTCTGCTAATGTGTTTTCACTGCTTCCTCCAGGGACTTGCTTCCTGCTTTGGGATATGTGCAATAAATCACCTGGAGGAAACCCTGGCCAAGCTGGAAGATTTTGTTAGGTCTGATGTCTTCAAGAAATCTGTGGGACTGTTCAGTATCTTCAAGGTAAGAGCCAAAGGGCCCCCGCTGCGACACAGCCGGCAGCAGAAGGCTCACGCAGGCACCTTCAGATACGGCGTGTGCTGGAGCGTCCTTGGGAAAGGAGTTAATTTCCTGCCTCGGTGCGTTTGGCCCGGGGCTGGGATACCCTCCGCCTCTCCAGAGAGCTGCTCCTGGCATCAGGCTGCTTGGCGTTAGCTCCCAGCTCTCAGCCGCACGCTCCTGCGGCCCCGCGGCCCGGCGAAGCTGCTTGCTGGGTGGGCTCGGGTCAGCTGTAACTTGGCTTCTGTGTCCGTTGGGCGAACCCAGCCTGATGTGGAGCGTGGTTTGGCCGTCACCCATGCTGGTGCTTGACAGTGATCCCCGAGCGGCTCCTGCAGCCGTGCGCGCGCCCCAGGAGACGGGGGGTGTTTCGGCCATGAACTGCTCGCTGGGACGGTGCAGGTGATGGGCAGTGGATGCTGATTTCTAGCACGGTAGTTAACCAGCAGTTAACCTGGTTAACTTAGCCAGGCTGAGGCTCACGTGCTGCCCCGCAGGGCTCCAACAGGTAACGCTCGGTGGCAGACTGGGGCTCGTGCCTCGGACAGAGACGTGCTGTTAGCGCAGCTCACGCGCAGACGCCCGATGCTCTATCAGGGCTCTGCAGGTCACTGCCACCACCAAAAGGATGGGAAGCGAAGGTCTGAAAGCCACTGAGGGGCCCTGTCATCTAGGGGACAGCTTCAGCTGGTCGGGCAGACCCTGCAGAAACCACCTCCCCGTGACACCTGGGAAGAGCTGGCCCTGGCTTCCCCACTGTTCCCCCGTTAACTTTCTCATCTGCTGTAACAGGACCGTAGTGACAACGAAGTGGAGAAAATAAAGAGCACTCTCATTCTCTGCTACGGCTACGTAGCTGTGTATGCGCCTAAGGAGCTGGTGCTGTCCCGGATCGAAGCGGACATCCTGAAGAATATCTTCCAGTACTTTAACACTAAGGTAAGCCGTTGGGATGCCCCGTCCTCCCCGGGGAGCGAGAGCACGCACGGGCGAGCTGGAGCAGCCCGGCTGTTCTGGGTGCTCTGCCAGAAGGGTCCTGCTGGCACCCATGGGCAGCCCCTGGGAGAAGGTCATTCACTGCGGAGTCTGCTCACTCATGTGCTGCTAACGTGTTTTGTTTTTTCACTTGTTCAGGTTCTGGGAATAAAGGTAGAAACCAAGGTACAGTGTGAGGCATTAAATCTGAACTACTCTCTGCTCTTTCCTGCTCTCCCTGTCTGCCTCTTGCTCTGGGTTCCCCTCGAGAGCAGCCCCTGCTGTGCCCACAGCAGTGCTCCTCTGCCCGTGGGGACCGGGAGAGCTGCAGGAGCTGCTGCTCCTCGCCCTGAGCTCCCCAGCCCGGTCCTCCGTGCTGGAACCGTTGCTTGAAAGTGCCAAAACTCACAGCAGAGGGGAAGGGAAAAATGCCTTTCTGGCAGGACAGGAGCCGTAGGCGAAAGCTTGGCTCGGGTGGGCACCACCGTGGTGAACTGCTGAGCTGACCGAAGGCTGCGCTGGCCTCCCACGGGTGCCTGCGGCCGAGCGCGCTGCCTGCGGGCAGACCTGAGCCTGTCGCCTTCCACCCGTTCTGCTGAGGCCGGGCCTTTCCTGCGAGCTCCGCGTGGCTGGAGCTCGCAGAGCCGTCCCCAGGAGGGAGCGAGCCCGTTTGGGTTTGCACTTGCGGCGAGACGAGCCCTGCCCGCCCTGGGAGGCGCGGGCCGGGGTTCCCTCCCCGGAGCCATGCAGGGCGCGGGTACGGCGTGCTGCTCGCCTCCCCTGCCCGCAGAGAGGGCGGTCGGGCAGCCCCTCCGGCTCCCCGCGCACGTGCTTTGCTGGGGAAGCTCAGGGACTCCAGAGACTAAGCTGCAACCCAGCGCTTGGCTAAAATCCACTAAACTAATTCTCCTGCTTCCCCCCTGGAACAATCATTCAATGGGCAGATATTAAAACCCAGATTATTTTCCTGGGGGCAACGAGAGGCTGTATTTTTATATGTCTCTTTTTAAAGGCTAAACAAGAAAAACGGCATTTGATCTGTTAGGCCAAGGACTCCTTCTCCGGGCTCCACTAATGCCTTTTCCTTCTGGGCTCCCACTGGCACTAACAGCTTCTGCAGAGCATCTCTGGCCCCCGAGCTGGGGACCTTCTTGCTCAAACCCTCCCCTGGCTCCTTGCCCTCCTGAGGGGCTCGCCTGCGAGCAGGGGGCGAGGGCTGGGACCAGGGGAGCGCTTTTAATTGGGGTGCCTCCTCTCAACCCCGTGTCACTGTCCTAGACCCCGAGCTCTGCAGGAGGAAGAGCTCCTGGCGACTTCTGGAGTTGCCTTGAGCATCCGCACGCTCAAGAGCGGAGGGAGACCCCGGGGAGTGTCCTCGTGCCGTGCGCTGCCAGCTGGTGTCCAGCTAGTCTGTGACACTGGGGACGGGGCGCGCGCCCCGGTCAGCAGAGAGCCTGTATCGTGGGTAAAGAGCAGAGAGCTGAGCCCACACGCTACTAGCGGCACAGGCCAAGCTGTTGCGCTCAGCCTGAGCGCTGGTTCTCTGGGAGGGACACCGGTGCTGGGTGGGATGACAAGTTACAGTTGTGTGGTAAGCCTGGTCTTCACTTCTCACCCTGGGTTCTGCTCTCAGGACCTGACCCTGAAGCTGTGCCTCATCCGGAGCATCTGCATGATCAGCCAAGCCATCTACAACGGCGTGAAGTGCGGGGACTTCATCTTCACCCGCAAAGCTGAGCTTGTGGCCCAGATGGTGGTAAGAGCAGGCCCGGCAGGGTGGCCTGGCTTGGGGCTGGTCTAGCGGACTCCGGGGCGGCTTTCCTGCGCACCTGGCCGAGGGCTAAGCGCAGGCGTAGCTGCTGCATCTCTGGAGCTGTGGTCTGGGTGCTGTGTGGGAAGGGCGGGTGTGGGTTTGCCCTGCTGAGCCCCGTCCCCGCGTGCCCGCCGGGGCAGGGTGCTGAGCTCCACGGACCTGCGGAGCTGCAGCCCGGGCTCTGCCTGCCCGGGGAGGGCACGTGCCGGGGCCCAGCAGGGAGCTGAGCGGTGGGAGGATGGCTTTCTGTGAGAGCAGACCTGCGTTTGAGGGATGCTGCGGCATCTCCGCGGCCACGTTGCCCAAGGTGTGGGGTGGTCGCGCAGCATTTGGGGTGTCGGGCTAATGCAGCGTGGCTCCTGGCTTGCCGTCCTGGGGAGGCTGGCCTTCGAGGCAGCGGTCGCCCTGAAGCTTGGCCCGTGCCCAGAGTGGATGTGACTGTGACCATCACCGTGTTCTGCCTTCCAGGAGTTCATAAAAGCAGAACCGCTGGAGGCGATGCGGACGCCGGTTCGCCAGCGGGCGATGATCACCTGCACTTACCTGGTGTATCCTTCCCCGGCGCTCGTCCCTGCGGGAATGCCGCTTGCAGGGCAGCGCCGGCTGGAGCTGCTGCGCCCACAGGGCCTGACCCCGCGTCCCGGTTTGCCCCACGGGTCTGACGGCAGAGCCGAGGTGCTCTCCCTCGGCAGGCAGGTTAATAGAGCTGTGCTAGGCCCGGTGGAGCTGGGCGGTCTGGTTGGCCTGGCTGCCAGCCTGCCCCAGCGCTCTCGCGCTCGGGTCTCGTTGGACTCTGCAGTAAATGTTCTCTGTACAAACCGGAGCCAAGGGCACCGCGCTCTCAGTTACGCAAAGATGACTCCTGAGCTCCAGCTAAAAATACTCAGCGTGTCACAGCTCCTGACACAGATACTGGGAACGCTGCCTGCTTCCAATTAAACTGGTGCCACTTAGTATGGAGTCAAGTCAGCAGGAACGCATTTTAAAATCCTTGTTCCCGGCTTAGCCAGGTGAAAGGTGCTCTCGTAGCACTCGATGCATCCGTGTTGCTTCCTTAACCGGGGATCAGCATCCTGGAGCCGCACCTCAGCGACCCCGACAGGACAGAGCTGATTGATACCTGCCTCGCTAGTGTGCTTGCCCTGCCACCGCTGGAACCGGCGAAGGAGCGAGATGAGAACGGAGGCGATGCCTTGGACAAGGAGGTGCGGTATCCAGCGCCGGCAGGCGGATGCCTGCGCTGCTCGGATGCCTGCCTGCCTCGAGCTCGCGCCGGCAGCACAAAGCCGCGGCGCAGCTACCACCGGCTGGCTCGCGACCCGGCGGGGTGACAGGGCTTTGTTCTGCGGCACCGCGGTCGCAGCTGCTCCGGGACGCTGGTCTCGGGGCCGCGTGCAGTTGCCTTTTCACAGTCGCGTGAGCCAGCGGGTCCTGTGGCCCCAGCAGCAGATCGGCCGTGGGAAAGGCCTGTTTTCAGTTCAGCTGGGCACCTCAGGGGAAGCGGGCTGCGCTGTTTCCCTTTGCTCGCTTATCTCCTGAAGAAGCCTGGCCCTTCTGTGTGCTGATAGCAAGTGAGAAAATATGAGCTTATCAGCAAGTCCAAATGCTGCTAATAAGAGCGTGAACTCCCTCGAGGGGAAAAATCAAATGATCCTGGAAACCCTGCAGGGTAGAAGGGGCCTTTACATAACTAGCTTTTGAAAGGCTGCAGCTGCTTCTCAGTTGTGGTTGAGTGCTTAATGAATGAAAATAACATGCTGCTAATGAAGTTGTTGCAGCTGCTGGGTGGCTGCAGAGCAGCCCTGTGCTCCACCGTATCGCCTGCCGCTGCTGCGGCTCCTTCGGGGCGAGCTGCGGAGCAGGAGCCTGGGGCTCTGACTGTCCCCGGCTAGTGTTTGCAGGCATCTGGCCTAAAAGTTTAAGTTAATAATCCTTTTCTCTTTCCCTTCCGATCTGTGAAGTTTTGTAGTTTTTTATTTTTTGGAGTTTATCGCAAAATAAGTTCTGGAAGGGAACTAAACATCTTCAAAGGGCTCATTCAGACTGGGCTCGCTGGAATTTATCCCCAAGTGGGAGAAGGACCAAAAACCCCTTCTGCAAAGTCTGTGCTGATGCATCTGTGCTAGCGTGCTCGGCTCTGGCTAGCTGCTGGCACTCGGCACGGATCACGGCCGCCATTGTGCTGACTCCCACCGCGTGCCCGGCACTTCCAGTGAAGGTGGATTTTGCAAACTGGGTTCAGTCCCTGCTGCATTTTCCTGCTAAGCTGGAGGTGGCTGCGTCTTGGCACCCCACACCTGGGAGCGTCCAAGCTGAGAATAGGTGGAGAGAGAGATCTTTCCTTCCTGGCGTGCCTGGGCTGGCTCTCTGGGATGAGGTGCAGCCTGTGGTCAACCTTTCCTCCTTAGATGCTGTATGGTGACACCATCAGTGCCCTTAAGGATGTGCTGAAGAGTCTCCTGCAGAGGAACTTGACGCCCCACGGGCTGCAGGACATGTTTGCGGTAGGTGCAGCCTGGTTTTGGTGGGCTCTTCAGGGAGAAGCAGGGAAGCAGAGGTGCCCGCCTCCGGACCGTGAGGTCCAGCGTGACCCTCGCCCCCCTCCCGCGGAGGCTGGGCACGCAGCACGGCTGCTCTGCGGTGCTGCTCACGCTGCCTGGCTGGGGCGAGGTCTCTAGCGAGGAGGAAGCAGGCGGTTGCCCCTGTGGGCATGCCTGCTGGTGCCCGAGAAGGGTGGCCAGCACGTGGTAGCGGGGGACACGCACACGGAGCCTCACCAGGAGGCAGAGACCCAGCGTGGTCCTGAAGAGGAGCCAGGATGAGCTGGCTGGGTCAGGGCCGTAGTTCCCGCAGCCCCCGCGTGCGCCACGGGTCGCTGGGCTGAAGGACGCCTTGGCCGCGTGCGGCAAAGCAGCCTGGCCTCTGTTCTCCTTTCTGATGCTTTTCCCCTGTAGCATTTAGGCCCCTGGATCAAGTCAAACAAGGAACACGAGCGGCAGCGAGCGGTGGAGGTCAGTGCTGCCTTGCTGGACTTCTACCTGAGCAAGCTGAACGTCAGCGTAAGTAAACTCGGTGCTCCGGCGTCATTTTTCCTGCTGCTGTCAGCCTCGCTGGGGCTCGTGCGTACGCCTCCGTGGGGGCGCGAAGGTGGGCTTCGCGGCGGCAGGGGAACACTGTACTCGTGGCCCCGTGCTCTGCATGCGAGTATCACCTGTATTTGTCGTCCCCACAGACCGTCATCCCCTTCTACAACCTTGGCGTGCTGATCGCGCTCTTCTCCCCGCGCTGCTCGGACTCCCTGGCCAGCGTTCGCCAGCACGCCGTCGACTGCGTCTACTGCCTGCTCTACATCCAGCTGTGCTACGAAGGTGGGCGTGCGGGCGGTGGAGGGTGGTCTCGCCGCCCGGGCGGTCGGTGCCAGCAGCAGGAGCCCTCTGCTCCGTGGCCGGGCGGAGGGGTGCGCATCCCATCCCTCCGCATACGCGATCCCGGCGGAGCGACCCGCCAAGGCGCTTTGCCGCGGAAGCAGGGCCGCTGGAGAGCGTCACCGAAGCCTTTGGCTTTCGGAGGCTCTCCCCAAGGCTTGAGCGCAGCCGAGCGCGTTGCTGAGCCGGGCCTGGCGTTCTCCCCCTCTCCAGGAGAGGTCAGTCCTCCACTTCAGATGCCTGAGCGGAGGCGCTGGGGAGAGCGCAGCCGCTGCCGCAGCGCCGGGAGAGGACGGTGGCTGGGTCCCGCTCCCTGGGGCCGCGCGGCTCCTTGCGGGGCAAGCTTTCCTGGCCCTCGGCAGCAGCTTCGGCTTCTTGGCTCATCCCTGGAAGGAGGCTGGGCCAGCCTGCGAGTAAAACCCAGCTCTCTGCAGCACGTGGAGGTCTCTTTTGGGTGTAAAATAGAGGAACGCTGTTCGCTGAATACTCCCTCTGATTCCAGGTTTTGCCCGGGACCACAGAGATGAGATGGTGGAGGGGCTGAAAGCTCTGAAGAAGGGCCTCGAGGAGCCCGACTTCACCGTTCTCTTCCACACCTGCAACAACATTGCCATGGTAAGGTGGAGGGCAAGTCCAGCACGGCCCCGGTCTTTGCAGGGTGGTGGAGCTGTGGAGCCGGAGCTGCAGAGGACTTGATGCCTTGTCTGTTCTGAACAGCCACGCAGTCTGGAGGCTGCGGGAGAGCCCCAGTCTGGCACCAGCAAACAAGCCACTGCAGCCCTCTCCAGCCTGGGCAGGGACACTGGGCAGAGCATCTTGCCCCCAGTGGGAAGCTGCTGGTCCCCTCTTTGGGCTTGAGGGCCCCAACGAGGGCATCTCTGCAGACCCTCTGGGGGTGCAGTGGACACCAGCAGGGCTCGGTGCCTCCGTTCAGGGGTCTGACGGGCGGCCTGAACTCCTCAGCCACCAGACACTCCCAGCGCTGGGGTCGCAAACTTAGTTTGCTATAGATAATGCAAACAGTTGCTGTCCGTGTCCTCTAAAAGCTGAGGTGGAGGTGGTCTAGCTCAGCTCTACGAGACCTGCTTGGGCTCCGGCGTGCTCCAGTGTGGAGACTTTGGTACCTTGTGCTCCTCGATGGCCGCTGCTGGCTGAAGGAAGCCCTCGAGGCCCCGTCGCTGGCTGAGCTTTCCTGTGGAGCGTGGTGTGGTTGGCTCTGGAGCTGCAGCCGCTGGGCTCCTGGCTGCCTCCCAATACGGCAGCAGCATTGGTAAAGCTGTTCAGTGCAAAACCCCCGAAAGGGTCCAAATGCGGCTCTCAAACCGCAGTGGTTCACATGATGTGGACAGCATCCGGGATGTGGCGGTGAGGGGTGGGATGAGGGTTGACACTCTGCTCTTGCGAAAGCTGCAGGGCTGAGCTCCTCCCTGATGGCTGTTTTCTGTGCCAAGGGCTCTGCAAGCATTGCTGCAGAAGGACTTGTAGCTGTAGAGAAGCTGGTAGGATCTTTTTGTCCCGGAAAAGCTGCCATTCCTCACATTGTCTCCAAGGACAAGGACAAGGCTGAGGTACTTAATGCCTTCTTTGCCTCAGTCTTTCATAGCCAGACCAGGTATCCGCAGGGTGTTCAGCCCCCTGAGCTGGAACATGGGGATGGAGAGTACAATAACCCACCCATAATCCAGGAGGAAGCAGTCAAGGACATGCTAAACCACCTGGACACCCACAAGTCTATGGGGCCTGATGGGATCCACCCGAGAGTACTGAGAGAGCTGGCGGAGGAGCTTGCCAAGCCACTCTCCATCATTTATCAGCAGTCCTGGTTAACAGGGGAGGTCCCAGACAACTGGAGGCTTGCCAATGTGACGCCCATCTACAAGAAAGGCTGGAAGGAGGATCCTGGGAACTACAGGCCTGTCAGCCTGACCTCCGTACTGGGGAAGATCATGGAGTGGTTGGTCTTGAGAGTGCTCACGGGGCACATGCAGGATAACCAAGGGATCAGGCCCAGCCAGCATGGGTTCATGAAAGGCAGGTCCTGCTTGACCAACCTGATCTCCTTCTATGACCAGGTGACCTGCCTAGTGGATGAGGGAAAGGCTGTGGACGTTGTCTACCTGGGCTTTAGTAAAGCCTTTGACAGCATCTCCCACAGCATTCTCCTGGAGAAACTGGCGGCTCGTGGCTTAGACAGGTTTACTCTTCGCTGGGTGAGGAACTGGGTGGATGGCCAAGCCCAGAGAGTTGTGGTGAACGGCGTTAAATCCGGCTGGCGGCCGGTCACAAGCGGTGTTCCCCAGGGCTCGGTTCTGGGGCCGGTCTTGTTCAATATCTTTATTGATGATCTGGATGAGGGGATCGAGTGCTCCCTCAGTAAGTTTGCAGATGACACCACGTTGGGTGGGAGTGTTGATCTGCTGGGGGGTAGGAAGGCTCTGCAGAGGGATCTGGACAGGCTGGATCGATGGGCAGAGGTCAACTGGATGAGGTTTAATAAGGCCAAATGCAGGGTCCTGCACTTGGGTCACAACAACCCCATGCAACGCTACAGGCTTGGGGAGGAGTGGCTGGAGAGCAGCCTGGTGGAAAGGGACCTGGGGGTGCTGGTTGACAGCCGGCTGAACATGAGCCGGCAGTGTGCCCAGGTGGCCAAGGCGGCCAACAGCGTCCTGTATCAGCACTAGTGTGGCCAGCAGGAGCAGGGCAGGGATCGTGCCCCTGTACTCGGCACTGGTGAGGCCGCAGCTTGAATCCTGTGTTCAGTTTTGGGCCCCTCACTATAAGAAGGACGTTGAGGTGCTGGAGCGTGTCCAGAGAAGGGCAGCGGAGCTGGTGAGGGGTCTGGAGCACAAGTCTGATGAGGAGCAGCTGAGGGATCTGGGGTTGTTTAGTCTGGAGAAGAGGAGGCTGAGGGGAGACCTCATCGCTCTCTACAATTACCTGAAAGGGGGTTGTGGCGACGAGGGCACTGGTCTTATCTCCCAAGTGACCAACGATAATACGAGAGGAAATGGCCTCAAGTTGCGGGAGGTTTAGATTGGATATTAGGAAAAATTTCTTCATGGAGAGGGTGGTCAGGCATTGGCACAGGCTGCCCAGGGAGGTGGTGGAGTCGCCATCTCTGGAAGTGTTCAAAAAACGTGTGGACATGGCACTTCAGGACATGGTTTAGGGGACATGGTTGTGCTGGATTAATGGTTGGACTTGATGATCTTGAAGGTCCTTCCCAACCTTAGTGATTTTGTGATTCTGTGTCGTCGCTCCAGCAGACATTCCCCCCTACTGACTTCTCTACTGAGCAGCTTATTCCATCCTCGGATCTGGAGAGAGCGATGGGACCCGGGGGAGCACCCTCCCAGCTGTCGGGTGGTCGCCAGAGCGGAGTTAATGGCTTGACTACGTTGTGCCACCCATCCCAAGCGAGCCTCAGGTTATCTGGCCACGCTGGCCAACAGTGTGGGGCAGGTGGCCTCTTGCCTCCCTCGGGGCTGTGGTCTGGCCCTCGCTCCCCTCCGTTGCCGCCCATTTGGGCTCCTGGCTGACGCTCCTGCAGGGCACCGAGCCGAGGAACGGCGTCCTGCTGCCTGCGGCGGGGGAAGCTGCAAGCTGTGCAGGGGACCCTTCCCCCAGGCTCTGCCGGTGTCGTCGAAGGGACCGCTCTCGTCAGAGAGTGACAAAAACCCATTCCTTCACTCCGCTTGCCCTCCCCTAGGTGATCGGGAAGCGCATCCCTCCGGACCAGCTGATGAGCCTCCTGCTCGCCATGTTCGAGGGGCTGGCGGATCCCGATAAGAACTGTTCCCGAGCAGCCACCGTCATGATCAACTCCCTCCTCAGGGAGCGCGGAGGCGTCTTGCAGGAGAAGGTAAGCCGCTGCCGCTTGGCCTCGGCACGGCCCCCGGTCCAAATGCTGCCCTGGAGAGGCAGCTCCAGCCGGGTCGTGCTGCCTCCCTTTCTTCCACCTGCGTAGCCTGATAACTTCCCGCTTGCAGCTCCGGCAGCTGGTTTGCTGGGCCTGATGGGCTTCTCTGGTACGGGCAGGGATGCTCCAGCAAGGGACAAGCCCTTGGCAGGACAGCGATGCCCGGCACAGGGAGGGGTCCAGCCCTCATGGAAGAAGGGAGACGTTTAACCCCTGTCTGTATCAGCTCTTGCCGTTGCATTTCTGGCCAGGGGAACACTTGCCCCAAAGTTTTCGGGGGCTGTCGCTCCTGACCTTCCTCGTTGCCCGTGGGCACGGGCGCTCGTGCTGCCCTCCTCCGTCCTCGCGGTCGGGGAAGGCTGCTGCGTAGCAGGAGGCGGTGGCTGCTGGCGAGGCCGGCTCCGGTCTGGCTCTCGCTCGGGTTGAGGAGTTCAGAGAAGCTCACTTTACCAGAAGGGCTCAGGCTCCCTGTGAAACCTTTGCAAGCTCTGGGGGAGCCCAGTGTTCCTGGCTGGGAAGCCAGTCTGAATGCTTGCAGGGCTTAGAGGTGCTGGACACAGAAGGCTTTTTTGTCTAATCCACTACCTTTAGGGCTAAGCTCCCCCTTTCTCTTGCAGTAATTGGAAACACCAGGTCTCTGGCTACTCCTTGGGCTCGCTCTCGCACTAGAGCTTCTGCTAAAGTCCTGCTCGCTACCTATTAGCCTCTATCCTCCGTGGGGGTGCTCCAGCTTACATGACTCACCTTTTGGTCAGATCCAGTCCAGCCCAGATCCTGAAATCCGAACTGACGCTAAGCCCCGGTGTCCGTGGCGCAGACCCGAGCGCAGCTGGGGACGGAGCGCGCGGCTGCTCTGCACTTAATCTCGGGAATTTGCTGCCAGGCCTGGTCTGCGCGTGAACTTCCTATTTGTCTTAACGTGTGTTTTACAGCTCGCGGCGAGCGCGGAGGTGTCTCCCTGCGTTCAGCTTGAGTTCCTCTTAGGAACTCGCTTGCTGAGCTCCTCTCGCTGCGGCCGCGTCGAGGCTGGGGCTTAGCGCGAGGTCCTTGCCAGAAGGCCGTGGCTCGCGGGTGGAGGGTGTCCTTGCCGGGTCCTCTTTGCCCTGGCTGTACCCTGCAGCCTCGTCCGTCTCCTTGGTGGCGGGGGGGGATCCTTGATCTTCCGCGGAGGTCTGCGGTTCCGCACGCGCCTGGCGAGCGGGGAGACTCCCCTCAGCCGGGAAGACAGACGGCCCTGCGGGCTGGCCTGCGCACCCGCGTTGTCTTCCCAAGTCGCCGTTACCTGCCTGGGCTGCGATCGGGGGGAAGGGACACGCAGGGCCTGTCTGACGGTGACCCCAAGCACCCGTCCCTCAGCTGGATGCCACCATCTCCTCTTCCCTCAGGTGCCCGACATCATGAGCATCATCCACAGCAAGCTGGAGGAGGTGGACGAGGAGCACATCCGGAAGGCGGCCCAGCAGACGGTTTACATCTTGGCCTCCCAGCACAAGAGCGTGGTGGTGTCCAGCCTGCTGGGCAGCGTGCTGCCCTTTGACAGGTCCTGCCCGGCGCCGCCGCGGTGGCCCGGCGCCTGCACGTGCTCTCGCGGTGCCTGGGCTTGGGAGCAGCTTTCGCCTAAGCTGCAGATAATCTTTTGGCTCCTTACCCCAGTAATCAGACCCTGCTGGAATTTCCTTTGCGCGCTCAAGGATCAGCACGGCCGCTCGCTGCCGGAGCTGCCTTTCGGGGGGCTCGCTGCGCTCGGAGGCGCCGGCAGCGCGAACTAGCGAAGCTGGCCCCAGAGAGCCGAGCGTGGCCGGGGTGCTCGGTGCTGCTTTGCAGAGCAGGGCACCTCCCCAAAGCCGCTGAACGACTCGGCGCCAGCCCTGGGCTGAGCCTCAAGCAGACGCGATCCTCCTCCTCAGACCATTGCTGCTGCTCCGTCCCTGCCACGGCACGCAGGCTTGCAAGCTGCACGGGGCAAGGCGGCACCTCTCTGGCAGCTGCTCGGGGGGAGCTGCAGGGTTTTGGGGTTGCAGGGTGGCTTTGGATGCTGTCCGGGAGCAGCCGCTGGGTGAGGTCGCACGGCACAGCCTCTGCTGTTGAGGAGGCTGCCGTCCAGCCTTCCCCTGCACGCAGCTCCCGTGAGCCACCCGGGAGCTCTCCCGCCGGGGCTTGCCGTGCAGGCTCCTGCTCCCTGCGCTGGCTTTGCTAGCGAGGCGCTAGCCGCCGTGGCGTCCGGCGGTGACACGCTCCTCGCCCGCGTTTTGCGGCAGGTGACGTGACCCGGGTGTTCCCCGGCACGGGCAAGGGGCCGACGCGCGCCGCCCCTCAAAGGAGGGAGCGAGGTAACGATGGCAGCCGGTGCCAAAGCAGCGCTCCCCTCCCTCCTCTCCTCTAGCCACACGTGCACCATGTGGAGGTCCCTGGCCACCGAGCCCGCCCTGACCTCGCAGATCCTGGAGCAGCTCCTGGAGAAGGTGAACCGGGATGTCCCGTACAAGGAGAGCAAGTGCTTCCTGCTCGGGAGCGGATCCGAACGCATCGCGACCCCGCTGCCCCTGGCCGTAAGTGTCCCGCTGCCGCCCCAGCCCCGGGGAGGGGGCCGTTCCCCACGCCGACACCTGGAATGCTGTTTTCATTTCCTTGGCTCGGGGGTTTGTGCCAGGCGCGGGCTCTGGAAATAACGCATCGCTGTGTAATGCCTATTAGAGCTAATCCACAGGCTCGTAAAAAGCCTCTCAGGTGTCCATCCTCAAGGGAGACCACTTTGCATTTTATCCCTTCAGAAAAAATAAACCCGGCTTGGCAGCTTTCTAAGCAGTAAAGCAGCTGTGAAAATTTCCTCCTTCTCTGAAGGACCAAATGCAGATGGTACAGGCTGGGCCGCA
Source organism: Phaethon aethereus (assembly GCF_964289735.1). Lineage (NCBI taxonomy): Eukaryota > Metazoa > Chordata > Aves > Phaethontiformes > Phaethontidae > Phaethon > Phaethon aethereus. The sequence continues at coordinate 195,100 of NC_138582.1, read as the reverse complement.
CTGAAAGCGAGCCCTCCTCCCCTCCCCGCTCCTTTTTTAACACCCCTCTATATTGTGCCGTGTAATTATGGCTTTTTAAATTGGCCGGAATAGGGCTCTGCGAAGGGCTCTGTGTGCGCGTTGTCTTCCTGCCCATAAAACCCGAGCTCTTGGATCTGCTCTCCTTCCCCAGGTACAGACTTCAAACCTCCCCCAGCTGGGAACACCCGGCTTTCCCGCGGAGCAGCGCTTTCACAGCAGCTGCAGCTCCGTCGGAGCCGCGTGTGGGGCACGGAGAGGTGACGCCGGGGGTGGATGCCGGTGCTCTGTTAGACTCGGTGTCGCAGGAAGGAGCAAAACCCCTCTCGCCGCCGCGCTGGGTTATTTACTAACAGATACCAGCGCGGCGTGGGAGATCCCCTCCTAAGCCTCTTCTCCCGCGCGCTCGCTCTCTCTCCAGGCCACATGTGCTTTGTATGAGATCATGTCTGCTCCGGAGTCTGGGGCAGCAGTGCTGGGACTCTACCCGCCGTTGTTTGTGACTCTCCTGCTGCGCGTCAGCTGCACCGTGGGTGTTCAGCTACCGAAGAACCTGCAGAGCAGGGAGAGGAGGAGCAGCAGCCACGGCCTGGCCCCCCGGAGCCTCCATCCCTGCAGGTACGGCGCAGCCGGGGCGCTGGGCAGCCGGCGCGGAGGGAACGCGCCTGCCTGCCATGTGGAACTCATTTTTGTTTGTACAAACACAGCGGCGTGTGCAGCGTCTGTAAGCGGAGGGCTGGGTAATAACACCCGGGCCATAACGCCTTAGGTATGACGGCCTGACCTCTGCTGCGGTTTGGGCTCTGGGGGTTTTGGGGTTTTTTTTTTGGTGTGTTTTCTTCTGCAGAACACAGTCTCTGAATTGGGAAGCATTAAATCAGCCGCCTCTGCAGCCGCAGCGAAAGATGTGCTTTTCAGAGCTCGGGCAGCCGGTGCCGGAGCCCTGCCAGCTTGGGTTACTGCCGCAGCCTCCTGAAAAAGCCCCGCTGGCTTTTGGGAGCGGGTCTTGGCAGGGCCCCCCGGGGCTCGCTGGGCACGTCGGAGGCAGATGAGCGTTTCCTGGGGAGGGAGGATGGCTCCGCTTCCGTGAAGGATGAGGAGGGGAAGCTAGAAAGAGCGAGCTTTTTGGCTTCGCCGCGTCGATGGCTGCAGCGTGTCTCGGTCACGCCAATTGCTGCCCGTTAAGCGAACGGAGCCGGGCCACGACGCCGTCTTCCCCCGTGGAGAGCTGGCGGTGCCGAGCCACGGCATCCAGTTGTCCTCCTTCAGTGCGGTCAGCCTGCGGTGTCCCTCACCGCTGAGGAGGAGTCCCGGGGAGCCGGAGGGCTCGGGTCCCAAACAGCCCCTCTCCAGCTGCCGTGCCCCCCGCCTGGCTGCGGCGAACGCCTTCAAAGAGCTGCATCGGGTGGCGACGCGCCGGGCGGGCAGCGGGGTGATACGCTGCACACCTGGGCCACCGGCAGCCGCCGCGCTGCCCGGCCTGGCAGGGTGCCGCCAGCAGCTTTTTAAAGGGTGGGTTCAGGTCCTGGCCTCTCCCTGGGGCTGCCACGTGTTGTCTAAAACTGATTTCTCTGTTGAGAGAGCCCCTGAAATCCCAAAGGGACAGTTGCTGAACGCAGGAGAGCATCACCGCAGCCGCCGGATAATCCTCTGCTCGAGCCAAACAGCCCGGTTCAAACACCAAAGGGCGTTTGCTGGCGCGGAGCAGCGCCGGCGTCGGCCCCGTGCATCTGTCCTCTTTCGCAAGTGAGGATGCTGGAAGGGCCTCTGCGAGGCCTCTCCTGGGGCTCTCCCCTGGCCGCAGAGGGAGGGGAGACCGCCGCGCCCCTCGGCCGGCTCCGCGCCCCTCGGCCGGCTCCGCGCCCCGCGCGGGCTGTCGGTCCGCGTCGCTCTGAGCCTGCGAGCGCAGCGCTGGCCGACTTACCGAGCGTCGTCAGCTCCTGGACGTTTCCAGCAGAGCCTTCGCTCGGGGAGGCAGGACGCCGTGCGGGCAGAGCCCGCGTTGGCCGGGCTGCAGGACTCCCCCACCCCTGGGCTTCAGCGAGTCCCCTCCCGGGAGCGCGAGGCTGTAACCCGCGGCGTGGCACGGTGGCGAACGTGTCCCGTCGACGTATGCGGGTCCCCAGCTTCTTGCGGGCGTCGCGCTGTGCTGGTGCCAAGGGCTGGTTCTCCAGCCGTCGCCCGCGCCCTGCGTGGCTCCGTCCAGCGCGCCGGCAGGAGCCTGCCCGTGCTGAGCAGCACGGGGGGGGCTGCTCTTCTCTCCTCCGCCCCTGGGCTACCTCGGGGGTGCTTTGGAGCGTTGAGCGTCTGAGACTGCACCGGCGCCCGTCGGCCTTCAGCCCTGCTCCTGCTGGCTTCTCTGCTGTGGCGCAGCCCTGGCGCCGCAACCGCGGGCACCCTCGTCCTGCAGCAAAGGGCCCGGCTGATGAGCGGCACCTGCGGTTGCTGTGAAGCACTTTAAATTATGGGGACGTTGGGGTTAAACCCAGTGGCGGTGCTCCCCAGGCTTACCGGGGGCTGGAGGGCAGGGAGCCCTTCTCTGGAGCTGCTTCTCCAGCTCCCTCCGCCACCTCCACGTCTAAAGGTTCCCGGGGTCTCGGGTCGGCCTGCGGGGAAGAAGCTCTGCCCTGATTTTCAGTTTTATCCTCTTGTGCGTTTCCAGACTTGGGTTTTTTACAGGATATTATTAGTCTTAGAAGGGAAGAAGGAGGAAGAAAAAAAAAAAAGCCTGGAGGAGCCCCACAAAGAGAGCAGGGAGCGGACAAAGCGGCAGCGAGCTGAAGGGGCTGTAGCATCGCTTGACAGTTCATTTGTCAAGTCGCAAGGGTGAAGAAAGGCCGTTTCCTTATCCTGAGCCGAGCGACTGGAACAGCAGCCTCGGGCACACCGAGCAATGCCCCCCGTCTTCCGCCCGACCGCGGTGGGCCCCGTCTTTATCTCGGAAAGCTGCGGCTCACGCAGAGGGTGACTTCTCCAGCGGGGAGATGTAATGAGTGGAAACAGGTTGTTACGCTGCATGGCAGGGCTGCTATCTGATTAGTGTTTTATTTAGACCACATGTTAGAATAAAATCCAACAAGCCCGACGTGTTGGAGGAGCGGGTTGGTTAAGGCCGATCATGGGTGGCCCCGTGGCCATTCTGGCACTGGTGGTGTCACTCCCCGAGCTCGTGGCGCTTGCCCCGTCCCCTCGGGGTGTTTCGCGCAGCGGCGGCTGAGGTTCGGGACGGTTTCATGCAGATCCCCCCACCGGGAGCGGGCACTCGTACTGCCTTTGCGGCTCTGGGCTCGTGCAGCCAGAACTGTCTGTTCTCGTCGTGCTCTTCCCCCTTTAACGGCTCCTGGAAAAGAGGCACGGGCAGATCCCGGCCAGCCCCGTACCAAAACACGCGGAGTACTGCGGGACACTCGAAGCAACTGCTTCCCTCCCAGGGAAGGAGACGCAGGAGCCAGGAACGACTGCTCTTCCTCCAAAAGCGCCGGGGCTCCGAGCAGCGCTGGGGCCACGAACCGGGACGTGCTGACCTACCCCCGGGACCACCGCTCCACCCGTGGAGCGGGGCTGGATCAGCCCACGTGCCTCCCCGCCGCTGCCCCAGGCTCCTGGCCAGCCGCTCGCTGCGGCAGCGAGGCGGCTGTCGATCCCAGGCACGAAGCGTCGGGGTGCGAGAGCCCCCAGGTCCTTGTTGTAAGAAAAGCCGATGTGCCAGCCCGGAGGTCGGGAGGAGCCGGCAGCTCTTGGACGCCCACAGCCCCCGGGGAGCAGCTCTGCCGGAGGCTGGACCCCTCCTGCCGCCGCTGATCGAGGCGGCCAGCTTGGTCCCAGGCCTTGCTGGGTGGAGCTGGCAGGATTGTACCGGAGGGGCTTTCTCGCTGGTCCGAGCCCGCGGCTCGTGTCGCCAGGGCTAGTCTGAATGCGGGTGCGCTGGCGATGCTCCCCTTCGCTCCCGTGGGACGGCAGCCGGTGGGCTGCACGCCGCGTCCGTGTCCTCGAGGAGGGGAAAAAGGCTCCTTCGCCGCCGCTCCCCAGCCATGGCCGGCGCACACGCGCCGCGCCGGGCTTCTCGGTGCCGATTCTCAAATCTCCGCCTGGTCTTGCAGGTGTTGGTACGCAGCAGCCGTGTCCCGCCTGTGCGTCGTGGCTGCGCATCCCTGGTGACGCCGCCTGCGTTTGGGGAAGCAGGGAGCGGGGCTGCATCACGCCGGCTCCTGCCAGAAATCTCCGGGGACTGGCTGGAGGGGCAGGGAACGGCACGTGGTTCTGCTCCGAGCCCTGCTTCTGCTCCTGCCGTGCACGGGTGCGGGCAGGTAGCCGCGGCTGCGCGTCCGGGAAGCCATCGCTGATTGATGGAGGGGAGCGGTCTTTGTCCAACGCGCAGAAAAACCGCGGGGATGTGAAATTCCAGCCTTGTCCCAGGAGCTGGTTACAATATCAAAGTAATTTCCTGTACGCGTTTTGAATTTGAAGTCTTCATGATATTTAAATGCCAAAGAGAGATGGTAAAGGTGAATACGATAGCTTGGCAGGAAAGGGAGGTTGGGAGACACGGGCTTTTGTTGGAAAGGAAGGAAGCGTGTACGGGACACTGTGGAGAAAGCAAACCTTGTGAACGAACGGCTTTAACCATCCGTCTTGCCGGAGCAGCCTCTGGTTGTGCGGGAGCTAACCCGCTGCGCTCGCTCCGGGCTTTTCGCTCTTGTTGAGGAGCGGGAGAGCCCGGAGCTGCGGGCTTGGAGCCGAAACCTCGAGGAGGTTTGAGCGGAGCAGGAATCCCGTGGCCGGCACGAGGGGCTTTGTCGGGAACGGTCCCTCCCGAGCAGCCGCCCGCGAGCGCCGGGCCGGCGCCTGTCGGCCCTTGTCCACAGCCACGGAGCTGGTGGGAAGTTCCTCGGCCTTCACTGGCCTCCGTTGCCCGGGGGCGTCTGCCAGGAGGCTTTTTTGTTGCCGTTTTCTTATGCTGCAAGCAAGTCCGTCCCACTGCAGCTTCCTCGGGCTAAATTACAGGTTCACCCGCGTGCAAGCTTTGAGTTTTGAGGCTTATGGAGTTTTCTGGCTCTGCAGAAACGGTGGTGGTCCTCGCGGTGCTGCGGGAGGCCGGTGCTCGGCCGGCGGGGAGCTGAGCTGCCCGCGGCAGGGCGGGCAGGAGCAGTAGTCGGGGAGGAGCCGGGGTTTTATTCCAGGCTGCTGGAAGGGATATTCGAGGTCAGGGACTTGTTCCGCAGAAGGACCTCTCTAAATGGAGACCCGTGCACGTCACGTAGCCGTTTCGGCTACGGCGCGCGGGAAGGAAGCGCTGCAGCAGCTCGGGCTGTCTCCAGCTGAAAACTGGTTGAAAAACTCTGGAGGCCCGTGTGGCCGGACGCCGAAACAGTAAAACCAGGACTGTTATGTACACCGGCAGATTGGCGTGGACAGACGGTGGAACAACGCTTCTGCCTAAGGTTTTCTTTAATTAGTAATGAATTCCTCGTTGTCCTGCAGTCTTCAAGACGCAGGGATGCTTCAAACGTGCTGAAGGACCCTCTGCCAGGCTGGGCTCCGCGCAGGAGCTGAGCCAGCTTAGCTGAGCCAGCGCTCGTGGGCTTGCTTTTCCGCTGGCCCTCGCTGGCGGAGCCAGCTCCATGGCTCCTCTGTGGGCTCCTCCAGGTGGGTTTTCCAGGGCGGACTCGAGGCTTCGGCACCGTCTGGCTTGTGGGTCCAGAGCCACGCCACGCGGCCGGCCGTGGCGCGCCAGAGCCGCGCAGAACCAGCCAGCTTCTGCTGGGGCTCGGGGCGGCGTGGCGGAGGCCTCTTCCTTTGGGCGCTGGACGTGGCCGTGCCAAGCCGAGGAGCGACCCTGCGTCCTCCCGCTTGTCTCCTTTGCTGCTCCTGGTGCTTTTGCCGCGGGCGGGCGCTCAGCTCTGGCCCTCCGGGGCGCGCCGCTGGCGCGAGCGGGTTCTGCAGGCGCTCGTCGCCGGAGGAGCCGCAGCCCCGGCTCCCGATGAAACACACAGACGATTGCCGGAGAAAACTGCCGAAAGCCTCCGGTCTGGCGGGGCAGGCTGCGCGTTCGGTGCGTACGGTGGCTCGGCGTTTATTTTCCGTCGTTAGTCTCAGCTTGGGACGTCATGCGATGTCCTTCGTTAAGGCAAGCCAAGCTCTCTGGGGCTGTGGCCGCTGCTGGAGCTCGTGGCTGCGGGGTGCCTCCACCCTGCAGCCTCCCGGGGCTCGGCGGGGGTGACGGTCCCTCCAAGCACCGGTCCCTTGTCACCGCAGCTTGGCCCATCCCTACGAGAAGGCAAAATAGCAGGAACCCAACTCAAAAGCTGAAAGACCTTCGTGTTGAGACGCTCTTGCGAAATTATGTTTTCTTTGTGTGTGTGGTAGCTGCGTTCCTCTTGCTCGTATTGAAGGCTAAGATTTATCCATTGCTAATATTTGTTTTGTTTTGACAGGATAATGTATGTTTCCCATATGTTGCTCTGTGCTTGCAGCAAAATAATCCCTACCTATAAAATATAAATGCAAAAAAAACCCGCTCCTTAAAGTAGTTCTGGACTTCTTTACTTTCCAGTCTATTGTCTTGGATCGCTCTAACGGCAAACGTCACGGCGCGAATGGAAGTAGCAGTGAGTTATGGGCTCGTCTCACTCCAGCTAAAGCCCTCGCATAATTCATCCTGTCCTCAAGCACCCGCTCGCCTCCGGCGTGTGCCAGCGCGCCCCGGGCAAGAAGGTCCCTCATCCGCTGCCCTGCGACCTGCCGGGCGGGCAGGGCCGCAGGCAGAGCCGCAGGCAGGGCCGGCAGCCTGCCCTGCCCTAACCGCCGCGCTTCTCTCCCCAGCTGTGCCGTGGAGACGCTGAAGGCCATGCTGGCCCGGGGGGGCAGCGAGGAGGTCGTCAGGGCTGTGGGCAGCGCCGGCGGCTGGGAGCTGATGGCAAGTCCAGAGAGGCACCACGACGGGATCGCCGTGCTCGCCGGGTAAGGCGCTGGCACCGCGCACCAGCTCTGCGGTGGCTCCTCTGGCTTAGAATCATGGAATCATCGAACGGTTTGGGTGGGAAGGGACCTTTACAGGCCATGTAGTCCAACCCCCACCGTGAGCAGGGACGTCCCCAACCAGAGCAGGGTGCTCAGAGCCCCGTCCAGCCTGACCTGGGATGTGCCCAGGGACGGGGCATCCACCACCTCTCTGGGCAACCTGGGACGGGGGTTCACCACCCTCAGTGTCACAGACTTCTTCCTTAGATCTAGCCTAAACCTCCCCTCTTTCAGTCTAAAACCGTTACCCCTTGTCCTGTCACTACAGGCCCAGCTAAAAGCCCCGTCCCCACCTTTCTCCCCAGCCCCTCTCAGCCCTGGCAGCTGCAGGAAGGTCTCCCCGGAGCCTTCTCTGCTCCAGGCTGAGCCCCCCCAGCTCTCCCAGCCTGTCCTCCCAGCAGAGCTGTTCCAGCCCTCGGAGCGTCGCTGGGGCCTCCTCTGGCCCCGCTCCAGCAGGTCCGTGTCTCTCCTGTGCCGAGGGCTCCAGAGCTGGACGCAGCACTGCAGGGGGGTCTCCCCGGAGCGGGGCAGAGGGGCAGAATCCCCTCCCTCGCCCCGCTGGCCACGCGGCTTTGGGGGCAGCCCAGGACACGGGTGGCTTCTGGGCTGCGAGCGCACGTTGCCAGCTCGTGTCCAGCTTTTCACCCACCAGGATCCCCGAGTCCTTCTCCATGGGGCTGCCCCCCATCCCTTCACCCCCAGCCTGTGCTGGTACCGGGGGTTGCCCCGACCCCAGTGCAGGACCCTGCCCTTGGCCTTGTTGAACCTCCTGAGGTTCACATGGGCCCAATGCTCGAGCTTGGCCAGGTCCCTCTGGATGGATCCCATCCCTCAGGCATGTCACCCACACCACTCGGCTTGGTGTCATCAGCAGGCGTGCTGAGGGTGCCTGTGATCCCACTGTCTGTGTCACTGATGAAGAGTGCTGGTGCTGGTACAGAGCCCTGAGGGACACCGGTTGGCCTTGCACCGCAGCCGTTGGGACCGGGACAGGACCCCACAGCAAGCGGGGAGGGGGTGTGCTGTGTCCCGGGGAGATGTGATGCATCAAAGCCCATGGAGGGTCTCACTGGCTTCCCACAGCATCACAGTGGAACTGGCGGTGGGGGTCTGCCTTGCTGACCACCCCGGCATGCCCAGCTCTGTCCCCAGCTCGCTGGAAGCAGCCCAGGTGGGAGCCCACGGGGGCTGAGCCACGTTCCTGGGAGTGCGGTGGGGCTGGATGCGGCCGACGGCCGCCCTCGGCCCCGCTGCGGTGCGCCTGCCGTCCCGCGCCTCCCCGGCGTGCCCCTCGCCGCGGCTGCGAGCAGCTCTTCAGGCACGTCGGCCAAACCGTTGCTGCTGTCAGCTGCTTCGCTCTGCTCCCGTCGGGGCTCAGGCTCCCCCGTTCCCTTCCTGCCGAGGTACGACAGACAGCAAAAGGTCTCAGATGGAAACTTTTTTTTTTCCTTTTGCTGCTGCTGAAACGTCGTTGCGGTTCATCAGCGGCATCCGATCCCTGTAGACGGCTGCCTGGCGGCTGCCCGTCCTTTCCGTGGCAGCTGCGCAACCTCGTGCCCACGGCAGCGAGTTTGGCGCGAGGCGGCGAGGCCGAGGGACGGCTGCAGCCTGCGGCCCGGTTCGGTGGAGCCTGGTTCAGCCGGGGACTTCGCCGTCCCTCCACCCAGTGCCGTTAATAGCTCTTGGACGGCTGCGGAGGAGACGAGCGGTTTGGGATTTTCCAGTATTTGCAAAAATGCTTTATTGAACCTCCCAAACACTTGAGAGAGTCTCATCCAAAACAAAAAACGTTCCCCCTGACCAAGATCCGACAGAGCAGGCTCCTGCCAGCGTGCCCGGCGTGCACCGGGCACCTGCCCCGCGCTTCGCGCCCAGGCGAGCGGGTGGCAGGAGGGGACAATGCCGGGCCGGGGCCCCCGGCTTCTCTGTCCTGGCTGGTGGCTTGCAGACCCCCGGGCAGAGGGGCTCGCCAGCCTGCTCGGAGCCCCCCGGGGTCCAGGGCCCGCCTGTAGCCCCCGCCGCGGGCAGCCGGCACGGTTGACGTGTGCCGCTTCTCTTGGCAGCGCGATGGCGCGACACGCCGGCCCCCGGCTCCCCCTGATCGTGAAGAACCTCATCCCAACGCTGAGCAGCGTCTTCGACAGCCAGAGGATCACCACCACCGCCTTCTTCGCCGAGGTGAGCAGGGGGTGTCGCGGGGCGGCGCGGCTGAGCCACCGCCGCCGGCTGGCTCCTGGCCGTCTGTCCGTCTCTCCCTGCCCGGCCGCACAGCAGCCGGGACGAGGGCTGAGCTGCGGCGGGCTCTGCCTGCCCTCCTCGGCTTCCCCACCCTCCGGTGGAGGGGATGGCAGAGAAGCGCTCGCAGGAGTCCAGCGCTGAACACATCACCGCCATGAGCCAGCAAACCGTAACTCCGTCCTTACGTACCACCCTGAGGAATGAAGTGACTCAAGTCCTTTCCCCTCGCCGGCGGCGCAGCCAGCAGACTGTAACACAATCTCCCCGAACATACCACCTTAAAGCCCTGGGCCACTCGAGGAGTCTTTGTTACATAAAGGAGCACCTTATGCCAACAATGCAGAACTATATCCCCGCTTATAAACCACCTTTTAAATTCTCAGCTGCTTAAGCAGCCTGGGATTAAGGCACTGTTTTTATTTTCTGTTTGGCTGGGGGAGCTGCCGGCCCGGCTCTTGGAGCCTGTCCCAGAATCTGCTTTAGTTTTGGAGTGTGGTTGGCTCTCTGCATCCTTAAAGGGTTTAAAATAGCAGCTTTGCCTCACCGTGGAGCTGGAGGGGAAGGAAGCAAATGCCTGTGTCTCCCTCTCTCAAAACTGATGAGGTGAGAGCTCAGTCCCTTTTCTCTCGGCCGTGCCAGTGACGGAGATGACAGAGGGGAAGCGAGGAGGGGAACGGCCACTGGGCTGGAGCGGCAGGAAGACGGGCAGCGTGGGGCCCGCGTGCGGCAGCCTGGGCTCCCCGGCCTCCGCGGGGGCGCAGCCGCCGGCCCGGGACGGCTGCCGCTGCCTCGTCCCCGCGGGACGGGGGGCTCCGCGCCGGTCCCCGGGACCCAGGCGCAGCTCTGGGGTGCTGTCCCTGCCCGCACGTGCCTACGGGCAGCCCTCGCTGCCCGGGGGCGTCCGGCCCGAGCGCCGCGCTCGCGCCACGCTGCCTGCGTGCGGGTCGGGCTCTGGGGTTCCAGCTCAGCCCCGGGGCTCCCAGCCTCTCCGCGGTGGTGGCGGGTGACGGTGGGCGCAGGCAGGCAGCCCCCCGCCGCGACTGGAGCCTGGAGTGGCTCCCCTGACCCCCCGCCCTGGGGCCGGGCGGCAGCGGGGAGCTGGGCTCTGCCCAAGGGGAGTTAAACCCCCGAGCAGCCGCGCCGGCGCCCGTTCACCCCAAAGTGCCCCTTCGGCGCCGGGCTCCCGCTGACCCCGCCGGCAGTCAGGCCGCCTTTCCATCAAGCGGAGCCTGATCCGTCCAGGATGAGCCGGGCCCCGCCGGGGAGGGCCAGCAGCGCTCCTTGGAGCACGTCCCGCTTCCGTACGTGGCTCTCCCCACGGCACGGGGGCTCGGTTGGGAGGGTCGGCGGGAGAGCAGCCCCGCCGTCTCCCTCCAGCCAGGTCTCCCGAGTTGGTCTCGGTGAGTCTCTGCCTGGCCGGCTCCTCCCAGCGCCGCTCGCAGCACTCGGGAACGAGGCGCCGCTTGCCGAAAGCTCCGGGTCCGCTGCTGTGCGGTCCCCGGGGATGCTCCCGGGGGCTCCGGCTGCCCCTGCGCTGCCCTGGCAGCCATGGGGACGCGCTTTGGTCCCCCATCCCTGGGAATGCCCCGGCGTCTGTGTAGCCCACCTCCTCTCGCCTGGCAGGCGATCTCAGGGGGGAGGATTTAGCTTTTGTGTGGGTTTCCTGGGTTTCTCCGGGCTGTCGGTGCTCGCCTGGGCTTCCCACTTCTTCCTGACTTGGGGTCCTTGGTTTTCTTGATTTACACATGACAAGCTATCGCAGGTCCCCCCGGTCCGAGTGCCTGCCTGCGGTGCGGGGGCTGAGGGCTCCGGAGCCCTGTCCCTGGCTGCCGTGGATATGGAGTGAGGGTCTGAGGGGAGCCGGGTGGCAAAGCAAACCTGCTGGGGCTCTTTCCCGGGATAAAGGAATACGAGCATTCGAAACACAGCCCTCGTCTCCCTGGTGGCGCGCGGGGCCTGTCCTGTCGATGCTGAGGCTCTCTTCTGCTTTAGCTCCTCAGTAATAACGTGGTGAATGACCTGATCCTGCTGGAGACCATGATGGATAACATGACGGGGAGGCAGAAGGACGCCTGCACGTTGGTGCGGATGCTGGCCCTCCGCGGGCTGGGCAACATCGCCTCCGGCTCGCCGGAAAAGGTGAGAGCGAGCTCCGCGCTGCTCGGCCCGAGCTGCAGGCAGGCGCTGCCGGACTGCTCTGGGTCAGGCTTCCGACTGCTGTGGGAGGCAGCTTTAGGAACACCTGGCTTTGGAGGGAAGCCTGGCACCCCTGGGGAGCGGCACGCGGGGAGGGCGGGCACGCGGCGCTCTGCGCTCGCAGCTCTTCGTCTTGGGGATGCGCGGGGGCGGCTGGTCCTCGCCAGGCTCCGGAGGCACCTCGCAGCCGGGAAGCGGCAGCTTATACCCCCTTTCCTGCCCGGGAGAGGAGCCGGCGCCGCAAACCCTGGCGGGCGTGGGAGCGTCGGGCTGCCTGGGGCCGCCGGCCTGCCCCCACGGCCCTCCTTACCTGGCGGCTGAGCGGCAGCGCCGGGGCTTGGCAGGCACCCCGCTCCGGTGCTCGCCCGTGCCAGACCCTGGGAAGAGGTCACGGGCGGGCCAGCCCCAAGGCAGGCGATACGCCACCGTGGTCTGCTGCTAAAATATAAGCAGCGACTAGAAAATACCGTTGGGCCGGCGTAGCCTGGCCGGAGCTGCTGCTCTTACAGCATCCAGCGCTCCGGGCTGCGTCAGCGGGAGCGCTGCCTCGCGGAAGCAAGAACCCAGCAGCGCTGACAGTGCAGCCTGGTGAGGATGAGGAGGGCGGCGATGAGCTCATGCAATTCGGCCGACGGCAGAGGCGCGCCGTGGCCGGTTCCTCCGCTCACCCCAGCCGGAGCGCAGCCGTGTTTCCAGCCCGGCAGGAGAGCCGCCTCCCGGACCGTGCTGCGGACGCTCCCGTCCCTGACCTGCTACGGCAACCCAGAGCGATGCCAGCATGGCAGAGACGGGCTGGGAGGTCTCCGGCGTCCCCGGTGCTCAGGGACAGCAGTCCGTCTGCCCGTCCTTCCTTGCCCCTTCCCAGCTACGCCTGCGTAGCTTGCGAAGCCGAGCGCTCAGAATTAAGTGATGGCAGACTTAACATGGCTTATGCAAACTTAATTTTCCCCTTTGCTGTGTATACACCGGCTCTAATTACATGGTGAAATACTGCGTTGACGGCTCCAGCGGGAGGGGAACCGGTGACTGCGGTAAGCAGTTACCATGTGCAACGACTGGCCTGTGCCGAAGACGCTTTGCCCGCGGCGGTCATAACTTAAGTCTCTTTCCAGCTCTTCCTGGCTGGAAGCGCGGGGCGGGAGCCTGCTGTGGGACACCTAGGGGACGTGTCCCTGCCGGCCCCCCTGCCAGGCTCACGCCGCAGGGACCACTTTTCTTGCCGCTTCCGTTGCAGGTGAGGAAGCACGGGGCCAAGCTCCTGGCGTCCATGGTCAACGGCATGGATGACAAAGACGACCCCCACAACCTGGTTGCGCTCGAGGCCATGTCCAGCCTCTCCAAGCTCCTGGATCACGTGGAGGAGAGAGACATCCAGTCCATGCTCCTCCACATCGCCATCAGGATCCGGCCCTTCTTTGACAGCGTAAGGCGGCCCTGCCCGTGCCAGGGAAGCCGAGCTCGCGCCTTTGCCGGCACGTCTGAAACGGCTCGTCTGCCGAGCCGGAGCCCGCGTAACACAGGGGACGTGTGCAGGAGCCTGCTCGGACCACGCAGGGCCCACCCCGGGCGCAGGCAGCGCCGTGGGGCCGGGGGAAGGAGGTCGGGGCGCCGCGTCCCCAGCTGGGAGCTGAGCGCAGGCCGCGTAAGGACGCGGCGCGGTTGGGAAGCGGAGGCGCCTGTTGCGTTGTCCGCTTGGACCTTGGCTCCTCCCGGGTGGCAGGAGGCTCTGGGCGCGGGGCTGAGCCAGAGCCGGGTTACGCGGGTGCTCTGGGGCAGGAGCAAGGGGGGAGCAGGGAGGCCCCCCGGGTCTCCGTTCCAGGGGCTTTTGCTGCCTTCAGCGCTCCCCGTTCATCCCCACGCCCCCTCCAGCATCACCGCGGGGAGGCTTAATGCTTCTCCTGCTCAGCTTGCAGCCCGTCTGCGGGCTCCAGCCTCGTCCCCTGCTCCTGCGCTGGGCGGCCGCAAGTCCGCCGGGAGCATCCCCCCTCGGCCGGGCCCCGGCTGCGCCCCGCACTCCGGCTTCGCGGCTGTCGTCTTCTGCGCCGCTCCCTCTGGCCCGAGCAGAACGTGCGACGGCTCTGCCCCTTCGAAGAGCCGGAGGGTGCAGCGTGAAGACCCCCTGCCCCCGAGCTCGGTCCCCAGCACTTCCCAGGTGTTCGCTGGCGGGGGCCCCGGACCAGCAGCAGCGAACGGGGATGATGGTGGCTGAAATTTGGGATGAAGAGGCGGGGGGCTGTGTTTTTGTGGAACCATTAGATGGGAAGGTGTGAATTTAGGACAGAGCCTGTCCTTAGCCCATGGGTGGTTTTGTTATTCCCTGGTGAAGAATCGTCTAAAATGGCTTTCAAAAACAAAACAGAAAAAGCGGGGGTCCTGCGGCTGAGGGCCGGGGCAGCCTGGGAAGGAGGTGCTGGGGGCGCAGGGCGGGCGGCAGCGTTCCTCTTGCTGCTCTGATGCCCTCCAACCTGAGAAGCGAGGCAGCGGGTGATGGGAGCGGCCGTGGCAGGCACGTCCCCCGAGGCGGGAGATGCCCAGCACAGGTCGGTTCCCGCTGAGCCCTGCTCGTCCCCTCTGCCCGCAGGAGCAGCCCGACCTCCGCCGGTCGTCCATCGTGCTCTTCGGCAACCTGAGCAAGTTCAGCGAAGGCAACTGCGAAGTCTTCTTCGAGCAGATCCTGAACGGGCTGGTGACGCTGCTGCTGCACCTCCAGGACCCAAAGCCGGAGGTCGTCAAAGTGAGTGTCCTGCTGCCCGTGCCGGCCGGCAGGAACGGGGGTCCTCTGCCTCGGCGTGGGGATCCCGTGCGGTGCCGCGCTCTCGGGTGCACGCTGCAGCCTCCCCTCTCTGCGCCGCAGGCCTGCAAGTTTGCTCTGCGCATGTGTGGCCCCAGCATGGGCTGCGAGGGGCTCTGCGACATGTTCCTCAACCACCTGCGGGAGGACAGGAGCCTGCACTACGGGGAGTTCATGAACAACGTCTGCAAGCATCTGGTGAGCGGCGGCCAGAGCCCGTGGCAGCGGTGCCGGCACTGCCTGCGGGGCTCGGTGCAGCCCGGCGGGGCTGGTGCGGGGGCCGCTGGTCCATGAGGTCCCCTGGGTTCTGCCCCTGCGTCCCCACGGGGCATTTCCCCCAGCCCAGGTGTGTTCCTGGGCTGACCTCAGCCTCCCCAGGAGCTCCGGGCTTCCAGAAGATGGTGCCAGTGCTGCAGGCAGCCGGTCTCGCGTCCTGCGTGACTCCCTCGGCGGCCGTTTCTCTCCTAGATGCAGAGCTACCCGGAGATGCTGAACCGCCTGGTCTTAACCAACCTGTTCTACTTCAAGAGCAGCTGGGTGGACATCCGAGCGGCTGCGCCCATGTTCATCGGTAAGGCTGCCCGCGTCCTGCTCCCAAACCGCTCCTCGGGCTTTGCGTGGGTGTCCTGTCCCAGCAGGGGTGCGTAGCTGTCCCTGTTGTCCTGGGAATGCTTTGGGTGCCCGCTCCGCTGGGAGGGCGCTGCGGATGAGCAGGGCTGCTGGAAACGGCCAGGTCATCCGGTGCCTCTGTGTCCTGCGGAGCACCGACACGCGCCTTGCCGTGTCCGGCCTGGGGACAGGCACGCGCGTGGCGTCCCCAGGTGCTGCCAGCACCCCAGGAGCTTTCCTCCGGCCACTCGCCACTAATGCTGGCTGGGCACACGCCGTCTGCGGTGACCAGCAGAGTTGGAAAGCACGTGTCCGGGTCGTGCCATGGTTTGGGTGACCACCCGCCACGGGCGATGCCCGTACGGACCCTGGTTTGCAGCAGCAGTGGGCTGCCTGTGGGCTGCACAGACGGTGCCCTCGACGGCGCCTGGGCCAGCCCGGGCCGTCACTTTAAAGGTCTCCAGGCTCGTCGTGCAGCGTGCGGCTGAGGGGAGCGACGCGGCCAGACGAGCTGCCTCGGCCCCGTGCTGCCAGCTCAGGGCGTCTCTGCGGTTCCTCCTTTCTGAGGAGGACGGGTAGCGCCCAGCCTTGCTCTTACCCCCGGAAAGTTGCGTGTGGCGGGAGGTTTTGTTGTTTTCGGCACAGACCTCGGCTGCGCTGCGCTCAGATGTGCCCAGTGATGCTTTAGGGCAAGTTCCCGGAGCTGCGGGCGGCAGAAACGCCGGTGGGCATCCCCTTAGGGCGCACGTTAGGGTGTTGTGTGTACGACACCCACGATGGTCCTCGCCTGAGTGGCTGTTGCGGGGTTTCCATTCAGACCCCACACACCGCGCTGGCGCAGGGCCGAGTGACCTGGTGCCCCCGTTGCCTGTCTCCGCGGATGCGGGGCTCCTCGGTGGGATCCAGACCAAGCACTGACTGAAATTCTTCCTCAGGCTTCCTCGTGCTGCATGTGGACGAAGACAACTGTCAGCAAGTGGACCTGGACCAACTCATTTCGGGTGAGTAGGTGCTGCCACCCGTGACTTTCGCTGCTGGGGAGTGGGAACTCGCCTCTGCCCGCCGGAGCTCAGCCCCGTGCGATGGGGCTCCCCAGCCTCTGGTGCCGCTGTGCCCGAGGCTCCTGCTCAGCTCTCGGGGCCGGGGCACGGGGCAGCGCCGGGGGCAGCCTCCCGCGGGCCCCCGGGGACCGGCTCGGGGGTCTCAGGCCTTCGCAGAGGGACGAGGCTGCGGCGGGATCCCGCTCCCTGCCGGGTGTGCCGGTGGGGTGAGATCCAGCAGTGCCCCCAGGCAGCACCTGGCTGCGTCCCTGGGTGAGCTGGGGGACACGGGGAACGTCCCCGACCTCACGGTCAGCGCGTGAAGCCGGAGATGAGCCCGGCACCTGCGGGCAGCAGCCACGGGGGGCCTGGGCTGGAGAGCCAGGGTGCTGCAAGGGGCCGAGCGGTCGGCGTGAGGATGCTGGGCTGGCGTTTGGTTTGCACCCTGCGGGCATCGCCCGGGAGCGGGGCTCTGCTGACGGGTGCCGGGCGAACCCCGAGCCCCGCGTCCCAGCACGGCCCCGCCGGGCTGCACCGCAAGCTCTGGTCCTTGGCCGCGGGCTCCGGCCCCGGGCGTCCCTCGGGAGCTCGCGGGCATTTGCAGTGGCTTAGCGTGAGCAGGAGGGGACTCGCAGCGTTTGTTTGTAACGTGTTAACTGTTAAAAGGCAGAGTTAAGGCTCGTTACGAAGGGCTAATAAAAAGTCGACTTGAAGCTGGTGGCATTTTGGAGCAGAGTTAAGTAATTTTCCTGGATTTCAGGGATTTTTTCCCTGTCACTAGTGACCTCATAGTATATAGTAATGCATGGAAACTTTCGGATTGTTCCAAGGGAGCTTAAAAAACACTAAAAAAGGAAAAACTATCTTTCCGTTGGCTCCCTGAGCCCTTCCAGAAGAAAGAGGCCTGTCTGTTTGAAACAAGTGAAAGATAATCTGCCTGCGTGTGAGTAATCGCTGGAGCGAGCAGGCCCGGATTGGGTTGCGCGAGCTTCCCGTGTTGAGTGGCTCGGCCGCGCGGGGTCCGGGGGGGCTTCGGCGCTACAGCCCGCCCCGGGCACCCCCGCGGCTGGGCCCGGCGAGGCACGAGGATGCCGCGAGCGGGAAGCAAGCGGGCACATAAATCAGGGGAGCCTGGCTCGCCGTGGGAGCGGCGGGATCGGGAGGGAGGCGAGGGCTCTCCTGCGCTGGGTAAACAAGCTACTGGAAAAATATTATTATACTTTTACTGCTAGGAAAAACTACCTGGATTGTTTTCTTACTACCGGGAGCTGTTCCAGGCGTTAGGAAATCGTGCTGATAGGGGAGGCTTGGCCCGGCGAGCGTCTGCACGGCCCCGCGGGCCCCTGGGGGCTCAGGTCCCGGCTCCGCTCCCCTCCCTGGCCCCGGAGCCCCACCAGCTTGAGCCCCGCGCCCCAGGGAGCCCCCCCGGTCCCACCGCCCCAGGGCACAGGGCCCGGCAGGGCCAGCAGCCTCCGCGGCACCGTCCTGCTGCCGTGGCATCAGCTGCAGAGCTGGGGTCTGAAGAGGACTCGGGGTGCCAGGTCTCCCCTGGGGCGCGTGGCGGGGCTGGGGGGGCTGGCGGAGGCGCCCAGCGTCCCTGGGACGGGAGTGGAGTTTCTCCTTGTGTGACGGCACGAAGCCAGGATGCGGCTGGGGCCAGGGATGGGCGGCCGTGGCGGGCCCCGGCCGTGGGCTCGTGGCGAGGAGCTGACCCAACTATTGCTGCGGTGGAGCCAGGTGGATCCGACC